>NC_087210.1:83902515-83915015 GCF_015104395.2 Macrobrachium nipponense | reverse complement strand
AGAATTCGTTATTTGGAGATGACTTGTTGCAATCACGTAAACGCGATTTATTCAGGCGCAATTTAATGTTGGCGCTCTACGTTAACATAAAATTCACGTGACGGTTCGTATGGAAGCTGTAAACATTCAATTACTTTTTTTACATATTAATTATCATTATTTTATTATTATTATGTTATTATTATTATTATTATTATTATTATTATTATTATTATTATTATTATTATTATTATTATTATTATTATTATTCAGAAGACGAGCCGTATTCATGTGGAGCAAACCCACCAAAGGGGCCACCGACTTGAAATTTAAGGGTCCTAAGATAATGGGAAATACAGGATGAAGAGAACAATTACTAGAAAGGAGAAAATAATCTATGAAACGAATAAATAAACAGATAAACATATCAGTAAAACACAAGGCGAATTGTTTGAGGGTACTGAAGCCCTGCAGCTTCGCTTGAAATTTTGTGGTTCCTATGGCACGAGATCCTCAGGGAGGCTGAAGGTTCCACAGTCCAACGGTGTGAGGAACCAAGGACCTCTGGAACTGAGAATTTCGACAGCGAAGCACATTCACAGTACTGTCCATTGGTGCTGCTGTAAGTGAAGACATTGTGATACCGCAAACTGGTGTTGTCCTTACATAGCCCTGGTTTGAGAGAAAGTGAACTTCCAGAAAAAAAAGAAGATCACTAGTGCTTTCGTTTCCTATCCCCCACCTCGACGCAAATTTATCAGGATCCAAAAGAGAGAGAGAGAGAGAGAGAGAGAGAGAGAGAGAGAGAGAGAGAGAGAGAGAATCTCCTCGCGGGAACGAATACATTTGGTTAATCAGAGGTAATAACAACCTAAGACTTCCTGCGCTCCTTTTTTTCTTCTTCCCATCTTCTTCGTCATTCCAGCTCCGATAATTTCTATCAGAACTATTAAGTCTTCCAGGGGAGCGCATACTTCTCTCGCCGTCGTGAGCGTATACTACAAGCTCCTCTTTGTCTTACAGAGGAGACTTCCCGTCCGCGGTCTGCCCCGCCTTTGCAATTCGGGTAACAACAATAAAGCCGATTGCTTGGCCCGACAAGAGTGTCCCCGAAGCTATGTGTACCAGGCCGTGCGACCTGCTTGCCCAAGCTGCGATTCCTATCACAGCGTCTACGTCGAATTCGGCGAAAGAACGCTGCTGCGGAAAGGACGCTGTCCTGCACCCCACGGACGCAAATCCAGGGCCCTGCAGCCGCTGCAGCAGTATATACAACAAATCCAATCAGCGCCGTCCAGCTGAATTAAATGCTGTTCAGAGGAACACGCGGCTGGACAAAGAGACATACCCAAAGAAAGCAGGACCAATAAACAGCATATCCAGCCAACTGGACAAACAAACAACCGAAGCCAGCAGGATCAATAAACAGCAAATCCAGCCGACCGGACAAAGAAACACAGCCGAAGCAAGCAGGATGCCTTCCATTGTCCCAGATGATTGAACAGCAGCAGCTGACCCCCTTGAAGGAGTGTAGGAGCCCACATTTGTCTTAGGGCTCTCTAGGATGTTTACTCCCAGGCGCCGCGGATCATCCGACGAGCAGCATCAGGCCAAAGAGTGATGGAAAGCGATCATTAGAGAGATTGTGCCTTCTGGGAGGCATACGACGACCTCTGGACCTCTGGAGTGATGCTTCACTCGAAGGCTCAATGAAATAATGAACCTCGGAGTTACAGAGACCCGAAGGGGAACTAGATGTTAAAGGATGTTAACGTATACACATGCGCTTACAAACGTGCACACACACACACTTATAATAAGTAGTATAAAGTGTATGACGGTGAAGAGTTGTGTTGGCATATACCCAAGTCTCAATTTAAATGATACTTCAGCCTCACTTAGCTTTATCTCTTTTCCTCAATATGGATACGGTGCATTTCAACCCTTCGCGGTTCCCCCTTGCAGAGGACATTAAGCATCTTTCCATCTTCCCTTTTAAGGCGATGCTGAAATGGATCTCTCTCTCTCTCTCTCTCTCTCTCTCTCTCTCTCTCTCTCTCTCTCTCTCTTTTATGATGGTCATGGTTATGATGCTAAAATTATATGAACTTCATTCGAACGCAAAGGTACTTGATGCTCCATTATCATCCAATGACAATCGTGGTCCTTACCACATCGATATATGGTGTGCATTTAAAGGCCTTGATGAAAGAGAAATGTTTATTCCAACGTTTTTGGTTTCACCTTTAAAGTTGTCTGAAAACATTTGAGGCTGATCATCATCCGAGAGATAGGAAGAAATGTGACGTCATTTATCTTCAGAAGAAAACTGTCCTCGAAATGATAAATATCTTTTGCGTATCGTTAAGCACAAAGATTTGGCCTTCATTAGAACCTGCAAGTTCCCAACTTGAAATTTTATGATGCAACGTCTGGGAGGGGAGGGGGGCTATTGAAGATCCTATTGCAGACACATTCATTATCAAATCTAAACACCTAAACGAGTGACAGGGACTCAGAAACTCTATTCATCACCATCATCTACGCTATCTACTAATCTACGGGTAGAATACTTGCGCTTTTGTAGGCTCATCTACGACTTAATCTTCCTGATCTATGCACAGACTTAGGCTTTTATTGCCTAAGCAATGCTAGTCTATGACTTATCCCTACTGATCTATGCAAGGACAAGCTTTTAACTGGTTAATATATCTCAGTCTGTGACGTCATCTATTATAAAAGACTTGAACGCAATCAAATAAAATTGCCAACCCAACTGGGAAACAAAGTACAACCACAATCTGCAGTTCATGTACCCACCTCTCTCTCTCTCTCTCTCTCTCTCTCTCTCTCTCTCTCTCTCTCTCTCTCTCTCTCTCTCTCTCGCAATCTCCGGAGGCATCACAAGAGCGAGCAAGCATTGTATACAAGTGGATTTCACTAATGCGAATCTAACACCAACGGCGGCGAGACCGGCCGGTACCAAGCACTGACGCGGCAGCAGCAGCACCAGCAGTCTCTTGCCCTTATGTACTGTGAGCCTCTCTTTAAACCCCCCTGGGCCTTCCTCGAAGAGGGCATGAGGTAGCCGCCTTCGTCCCTCGATGGTGCAACGCCAGGTTATTGCTGTAGCAATGAATGAGTATCAATGGATAAGGGAATCTAAGGGGCGAACATATTGGCCCTCGTTTTGGTAATCATATTGAAGTGGTTTTTGAAGGAGGAATTTCACATATTTCACGATACATTAAAAAAATAACAGCGACAAACGCACGGACATTATATATATATATATATATATATATATATATATAATATATATATATATATATATATATACACGCACTAACACACACACACACACACACACACACACATATATATATTATATATATATATATATATATATATATATAGTATATATATACGTATATATATATATATATATATATATATATATATAATATATATTATATAATATATATATATATAATCTCAATAGACAAACTCCCACATGCATAAGTATACCACTCAAGACCAGCAGGTAACGTTATCAGATGCAATATAATGTTCTGTTGAATAACCTGCAACGTTTTGAAATAAAACGAAAGAAAAAAAGAATAACCGGACTGAAGAGTAGGTCATTAATTCTTTAAACTTGTTTTCAATAAGGACAAGAATTAGGTGTTAATGTCACCGAACAAAGAGATAGGGTCAGTCCTAATGAAAAAGACGGAGACAGATAACAGATAGAAAATTACATTAAACATTAACAGCAAGAAGAGAATAGTAGATCCCCCGACACTTTCCACACCCATTTCCAATACGCGTTATGTTTTTTTCATTTATTAAAAATTGGTTTAGCAGAGTTGAATCGCATAAAACTGATAGAAGCTATTGGCAGACATCGAGACCTCACCAAAGAAGGATAAGAGAACAGTTCAAAATAAGACGAGTAAACGAGTTGTCTTTTGATAGTTCTGAATTTATCGAATGTCTTTGTTATCGATGTGATAACACTCAGATCATAAATGACAGGAAGTCGCTCTTGCTGGTGAATATTGAGAGAGGAGAGGAGAGGAGAGAGAAGCAGAGAGAGAGAGAGGATAGATCCCACTGGTAGTGAAAAGATGTTCAAGTTCTAGGAATGATAAGAAGAAGAAGATGAAGGAGGAGGAGGAGGAGAGAGAGAGAGAGAGAGAGAGAGAGAGAGAGAGAGAGAGAGAGAGAGAATATCAGCAAATGCAAACCACTGAGCCTTAAAAACTCCTCCTATCGGGTATAGGCTGATGACGCAACCATTTCACAGAGCGCCTGACAAACCATTTCACAGGGCGCAATTAATTCGTTCATCTCAGCCTGGACCAAAACACACGCTTCGGGGCCTTAATACCTTTTCGTCTCCTGCAGGTAGCGTAGGCCCCCCGGGGGCATACCCATTCATTCCCTTCGGCGGGAGGCAAAGAGAGAGAGAGAGAGAGAGAGAGAGAGAGAGAGAGAGAGAGAGGTGCATGGGGTCAGCACTTCATCAATGAAGGAGGCACAAAAAAAATTCGGTTATAAAGATCGAAGTACTATAGTTAGGAGCCATGGGCCGCTGGCTACGAGAAGACGCGCTACCAAGCGCTACCCCTGAAGTGCAGACGGACAAAAGGACGCTCGCGATCAAATGCACCTATCCTGGGAGGGCCCTGCGGGGTGTGTGACAGACATTACGGCCGCCACTTGCATTAAACCTAAGGACACGTACCTAGGTTTAGTACAAGTACGTAGTTTTTTTTTTTTTTTTTTTTTTTTTTTTTTTGTACACGAGAGGGAGAGATTAATATTACGATGACGAATGAATTTCAGACGCGGAGTCAAGCGACTATCAGAAAACTCACATAACTACCCACAATCCCACACTAACAAAAACACACATACATACAGACAAAGACAAGAGCGAATGACGGAATTAAAGAGAGAGAGAGAGAGAGAGAGAGAGAGAGACTAATTTTGCCATGTCTGTGAATAATTATAATGCTACTATGGTTTCAACGCTTTGTCTTAAAGAGAGAGAGAGAGAGAGAGAGAGAAACTAATTTTGCCATGTCTGTGAATAATGATAATGATACTACGGTTTCAACGCTTTGCCTGTAAGTAGGAGAGAAAGAGAGAGAGAAACTAATTTTGCCATGTCTGTGAATAATTATAATGATAATATGGTTTCAACGCTTTGTCTTAAAGAGAGAGAGAGAGAGAGAGAGAGAGAGAGAGAGAGAGAGAGAGAGAGAGAGAGCACAATTATTACTACTGAATTCCACCGAACAAAACAAACGATGTAATCAGCACAAAATCGTTTTCAAAATTGGTCGCATAAAATAATCTGATAACATCTGATTTCGTCAGCGAATTTCAGCGACTTACACAGCTGCGATTCGCCAACGTTCGCTCATCATAAAAACTCTTTAATCTTTTGGCAGATGTCGAATTCGTTCAGTGTCAATATTTTTTTTCCCACAAGGCTTCAATATTTTTCATTCATTCCTCTGTTTTCCCCGAGATCCTGACAATTATCTACCTCGATTGCTTCTTCTTGTAGGGTTCGCCCGGTTTATGTATTTTGGTGTTTTAACCAATTCTAACTAAACTTTTAACTAATCTGTACCCCACTAAAACCTACTAATAATTATTAAAATAATATCCGTTCAATTTCCCGGCCAATCAATACTGGCGTCGAAATGGTCATCCCCATTGACCATTTCTACGAAGAAATAAAAATAAGATGAAACTACACGTAAGCCAATGAGTTTACTGAAAACCTAAGGACCGAGATCCTTCGTATCTCATTGAAGACAAGGATTCACAGAAGAATACGACCTCTCTCAGAATGTATAGACACGGCAACATATTTGCTACATGCAAAGCCTTTAAAATCACGTATTTGTAAGGCTCTGTGTTCATATTTCAAAACGCAGCCCCTGTATTTTCCTCTCTCTCTCTCTCTCTCTCTCTCTCTCTCTCTCTCTCTCTCTCTCTCTCTCTCTCTCTCTCTATATATATATTGAATGTGATATATATATATATAGATATATATATATATATATATATATATATATATATATATAAATTATATTATATATATATATAAATATATATGTATATATATATATATATATATGTGTGTGTGTGTGTGTGTGTGTGTGTCACGCATCCAAAAGGATGCGGCCAATGGGTTTCTCGTTGTAAAAATAAATAAATAAGTAAATAAATAACAATAAAAACCAGAATGCTAAAAAACAATTTAAATTCACGTAAAGTTCAAGAAAACACTCTGGACAAAATATAAAATACAACCTTGAAAATGTACAATACATAGGAAAAACCGAGTCAACGGTAATGTAACAGATATCTGAATAAATAGAAATAAATAGATAATATATATATATATATCATAATATTTATATAATTGTATTATATATATTATGTATACTATATATATATATATATATAGGATATCTATATAGTCTATATTATTTATATATTATATATATATAGTATATATTATATATATATTGTTAAATCCTAAGCGCCTACCCGGTTGCGTACATTACACGTAACCAGAATACATAGAAAAATTACGGACCACCAGAAGACAAATGTCTGTAGTTATGATTCCGCGGGACATCTGCGCCGGATAGATGCACCTGTTCAACGGCTACAGAGTCAGCCACCTACAACGAACGAACGTGTCTATAAATAACAAAAGGACAAAAAAAATTGAAAATGAAAACAGTGTCGGGAGATAAAAGTGAAAGATAACTCTGTAATTACGAATCAAGAGAAAACAACACACGCAAAAGGAGAAGACTGATGAACGCTGATGCAATTTATTTCCCGAAAGCTGAAGGTGACTGCCACGTAGATGAAGAGAGAGAGAGGAGAGAGAGAGAGAGAGAGAGAGAGAGAGAGAGAGAGAGAGAATCTATTTGTATTATCAGGAGGAATTCACGTCCTCAAATGTTTTGATCACGCGTGCACTTATAAATATATATATTTATATACCACACACACACACACACACACACACACACACACACATATATATATATATATATATATATATATATATATAGATATATATATATATATATATATATCTATATATATGTGTGTGTGTGTGTGTGTGTGTGTGTGTGTGTATAATGAAGGTGGTTTTGAAAATTATCGAAAG
Source organism: Macrobrachium nipponense (assembly GCF_015104395.2). Classification (NCBI taxonomy): domain Eukaryota; kingdom Metazoa; phylum Arthropoda; class Malacostraca; order Decapoda; family Palaemonidae; genus Macrobrachium; species Macrobrachium nipponense. The sequence continues at coordinate 83,907,823 of NC_087210.1, read as the reverse complement.
TATGATGGAATAATGCTTTAAAAATTAGATTAGACACGAGTTCTCATAGTATAAATCGTCGTTACCAAGGTTCCTGATTTCTATTCCCATATAATGAATTCCTCCGTTTACTCTACAAAAAAAATCAGTAACGTGTTTTTTTATTATTCCTCTAAAAATAACTCAAAGTCGAATGAATTCTCTTGGTCTGCAGAATGTCGGAACTCCGCATCACTCATTGCCGCTTGCATCAGACCCCTGATGACGTGGTTACCAGTTCCACCATGTTTGAAGAGATGTCGCAAGGTAGAGGCTTCACATCAGCACTGCGTGCGTTTAAGTTCCTCCCAGCGACGGTTTCGACATTTAAATATATCCATCGCTGTTCCTGGAGTGTGATTTTTAACGCCACGACCTGGCTGGCGTCCCTAAAGGGGAGTATAGTGGAACTCATGTTTGCGTAGGTAAGTTACCCAGCCATACGATTCCATGCTTTCCATAAGTTAGGAGGGCCTTTGCTTTGCTTTAAAATACACACACACACACACACACACACACACACACACACACACACACACACATATATATATATATATATACACATATATATGTATAGATATATATATATATATATATATATATATATATATATATATATATATATATATATATATATTAATTATTGAAGTCAGCAGAAGGAATAACTGTAATCTACACATATGAAAGAAATCCGTATACACATGTCAACCACGAAGCTGAAGTATATATATATATATATATATATATATATATATATATATATATATATATATATATATATATATATATATATATATAAGACAGGCAAAGACACACACTTGCAGGGCACGACATTCACCCACACATAACGTCATGGAATAACAACAAAAGCCGTTTTCGAGAGAAGACTCAGAAGGGAAGGACTATCGTCTCCCCCGAAAGAGAAAGAGGGCTGACGAAATCGAAATCGGCAGTGAGTGAAAGTGGAGCAGGAAGAAGGCCATTCGAAAGAAAAGGAAACGAGGAAAGTCTTACGTAAAAACATACGAAGAAAGTGGAGGGAAAAGTGAACGTTAATATTAAAAAAAAAAAAGTAGTATGAGGAAAGATTGGCTTTATTATCGTCATCAGTATTAAGACTTTTCTTCTTCATTGTAAAGACCAACCCGAATGAGAGGAAGTTATAATAATACAGGTTTTGAAACGACACTAAACTATTTCGCTGCATCTTACAGTATGCAGCTGGTGTCATCAACGGAATGTAAAACAAAAAATAATAATGAAATAACTAATATATTTTATTGCGTGGAACACTGTATCGCACAAACCTGCGTCTTTTTATTATTTTTTTTTATCACACTTTAATGATAATTACGTGCAAAAGGTATGTTTAACAGTGCCTATCTTGGCTGTTATCTTAAATTATGAGAGGAGGGCGTCATGTAATACCATGTTCTCGTCGAGCCAAGAGGCACTTTTGTTTCTACAAAAAATGTCATCTGTCAACAGTAAAAATAAAAAAAAATAAATAAAAAAAATCTGACGTACTCAGTTGATGCACGGATGGAATTCCAAAGCTTCTACATGCCACTATTATTAAAGCTTCTACATGCCACTATTATTATTATTATAAATATCATTATTATTATTATTATTATTATTATTATTATTATATTATTATTATTATTATTATTATTATTATTATTATTATTATTATTATTATTCAGAAGACGACCCCTATTCATACGGAACAACGCCACTGACTTGATTTTCAAGCGCCAAAGAACACGGAATCTGCTTGATAGAAGCAACAGAAGGCAATGGGAAATGCAGAAAGAAGAAATCAATTATTACAAAAGAACAAATTGAATGAAGACGTTAATACATACACAGATAAAACTGACCCAATTATTAAAATTTACGAACTGTTGAGGCTGCAATTGTACTGCATCATCCCCAGGGAGACTGACCCACAAAAGCTAATTGCAGTATACGTTTTATCTTTCGAGTTTAAAAAAACAAAACGAAACGCGACGCACTAAACAAACTGTGACGGGAAAACACAGGACACTCAAGAGGCATAATCCCTAGAATTAACCCCGCTTTAAAAGCGGGGCAATCAGATATCTCATGTGGGTAATTTTTTTTTGTTCTCTCGCAAATTCGATTTCGCGTCTTATTACCGGCAAAAACAAAGCCCGAAACTTCCCAGTCATTCGGCTTCTGTTGACACGGGGCGAGGCGTGCCAGCACTTAAAGGACACGGCGTCATAGAAGTAAATAACTGGAGGGTGCGTACAAAATGGAAGAAAAGATCAGAGGGATATCTAGCGAGCTTCGGGCCACTATCATGGGACACATTCTGCAAGCAAAAACGGTAAGTAGGTTGCGCTTGTGCTGAAAGACCATAATGTCCAGCGTGTCATTTGTGGTCTGTGGTCTCAAGGCTTTGGAATTCGACAATTAAGCTTGGACAGAGTCCATACGGACCCTTCTTGTTCTACGAACTGAGAGAAACTGTTTGGAATGCTATATATTACCACCCTAACACAATCGAAAGACCATAATGTCCAGCGTGTTATTTGTGGTCTGTGGTCTCAAGGCTTTGGAATTCGACAATTAAGCTTGGACAGAGTCCATACGGACCCTTCTTGTTCTACGAACTGAGAGAAGCTGCTTGGAATGCTATATATTACCACCCTAACACAGGTCTCCTTGCATTTTAATAATTTCCTTTTCATTTATATTTAATTTTTTCTTTTTATAATGCGTGAGATCTCTTTTATCTCTATTTCCATTGACCTCCTCTTCTTTCTCTTGAATACCAATGTTCTCTGGAAGTTTGAACTTCAAGTCAACGTTCCCTGTGGGGATGTTCCATATGAATACAGTTCATCTTCTGAATAATAATGATAATAATATACTGGAATGATAAGTACTTCCAAACATACTAACTGTAACAAAACCTCCTGAGGGACCAACTCGATCAAAGATTAATTCATAAAGTATTAAGTAAAAAAAAAAAAAAAAAAAACAGAATCTTCTTTGAAATATAAGAGAGGAGAACGACAGTTTCATAAAATTACAGTATATGGGAAAGAAAACCCTTCTTTAAATACATAATTAGATCATAGACATTCATGAAATCAAAACGTAACAAAAGAGTCGTCCTAAAGTACAAAACTAATTACATAGCGGAACAAAGATTCAATCCTTCAGCATTAATTAGCAAACAGCTTTGAAGAAGTTCTAAGGATTCCCTTCTGAACTGAGAACTCGAACAAAGGGAGTTTTATAAATGAATTGAATTGACTACAGGGTTTAGGCCAAAGGCCAAAGGCCAAACGCTGGGACCTATGAGGTCATTCAGCGGTGAAACGGACACTGACAGTCAAAAGGTTTGAGAGGTGTAACAATTGCAAAACCTCAAAGCAGTTGCCCTATGAATCAACTGTTAGGAGAAGGTGGGAAATAAGATGGAAGAAAGAGAATATGAATGGAGGCACAGTAAAAGAAATGAAAGGGGTTGTAGCTATGGGTCGAAGGGACGCTGAAAGGAACCTTAAGTTAAGCCTACAGTTTACCGCATAAGGTGCACTGACGGCACTATCCCCCTACGAGGGTTTTATACATAAAGAGCAGGTGGACTTCTTAATCTGTCTATGCAATAAGCATCAAAAACCTTTCATGAAGCACGAAAACAAAGCAGACTTTTCAAGATTGAAGTTCTGCATTATACTCAATAAAGAAGAACGCGCAACAACGTACAGCAACACTCTGCAACGAAGGCTCGTGCCTGAAATATAGCTAATTCCCATTCAATGTCAAGCATCTCCCATCCGTCCCCAGTAATATGACAACCAGCATCTTTTAACTGCAGCCAGAACAGGTAAAACTACTATAGTAGATTCACATCAACCGTGATTTGATGTCTAGGCCAGTCCCTTACGACTCTCCTGATTGGCTGTTGATAAGCCAATCACAGGGCTGGAAACTCTCAGTCTCTCCCTAGAGTTCACATGGGTAGGGTCCATGTTCCACCTCTCCTGAGGGATACGTCTTTCAAAAGTATCCCCCAAGAGAGGTGGATCATATGTCCTACACTATGTGAACTCTCTCAATGACTGAGAGTTTCCAGCCCTGTGACTGGCTTATCAACAGCCAATCAGGAGCGTCGTAAGGGACTGGCCTAGACATTAAATGCACGGTGATGTGAATCTACTATAACAGTTCTTGTGATCTTTATCAGCTGCAACTCATCAGTAACAAAGCATGCTTGTCGAAGGCTTTGTTGGTCTATTTAAAAAAAGGAAACTATTTTTTGTAGCTACAGAATGTCTTTCAAAATGAAGGAATGTACAAAAGATAAATACTAAACGATAAACACAGAAATGAAGGTCGAGATAAGACCGAATGACTTGAAGCGGATTAACAGCGTTCATAGTAACCAGAATACGAAAGCTTCATCTCCACATTACGAAAAATGAGATATTCGATAGAAATTCAAGACCATTAAACGTGTTTTTTTTTTTTTTACGTAACTCGAAAGAAAAACCAATCAAGAGAAACCCCTTCAAGATTTAAGGAGTCCAATCCTATCTGAGCGAATCGTGACCCGATAACCATTACCACTATTGATAAGTGATCCCTGAAGAATTCATGATGACTCTTACACTAAGATGACATGATCCCACAAACCAACCTCCTTAGGAGGTTAAAAAAGGACTATCACTATCTCTCACTGTATTCAGCACCATCCTTCAGCGGGGATGCCTGTCTCACTATCTCGCACTGTACTCAAGCCAAGACCAGCATCACCCTACAGGGATGTCGTTGCAAGGTTACAGGCGTTCAATGGCCGACTACACAAAATGACCCTCAAGCTCCGAGTAGTGACTTGACATTTGAGCCCCACCTACTCCACCCACCACCAACCTCCCCCACCCCCCCCCCCCCCCCCCCCCCCCACCCACACCCAAAAACCCACCCCGAGGGGGTTGCCTTAACCATGAACTAAACGAGTACTCTTCTGGGACCGTAGACAAACAGCGGAGAGGCTTCCATAATGACTAGAGCGAGTTAATCAATTCTCAGAGGTTGAGAGCAGCAGCTTTTTGTGTGCCATCTCTGCCAGCCGGGTGCTTACTTCCAGCATAAAGGAATTCATATCTATACAGACATTCAATCGATTAACTCAAATGCCATCCAGCTATAAGGAACCCTTTCCTTACTGAGTGTCATTCCGAAATCTGTTTAGTTTTGAGATAAACTTGTTCACCTTGACTGAAATAAAGATCACTGACGACTATAG
>NC_087210.1:83890015-83900015 GCF_015104395.2 Macrobrachium nipponense | reverse complement strand
TCTCTCTCTCTCTCTCTCTCTCTCTCTCTCTCTCTCTCTCTCTCTCTCTCTTTATTGTCTCCCACTCGCCGTGAAATTGCAGGTAGAGTGATATACAATGATTGGATAAGGAAGGAGACATTAATTGCGCTTGTCAAAACATAACTAGAGGGGCTATGGCAAAATCACCTCTCTCAGCTCTGAGGTTTTTGCCATACACTGCTTTCTGGCTCTGCCATTCAAAACCGCAGCCAATATGCAGAGTATATCCCCATGTTGCTTATTGTCTTTCCGATCAGAACACTGGAAGCCTACCAGCCACAAGAAGAAGAAGAAGAAGAAGAAGAAGAGGAGGAGGAGGAAGAGGAGGAGCCGAAGAAGAAGACGTAGAAAGAAGGAGGGGGGGGGGGGGAGTAGGCGGGTGGGGGTTACGACACTCGGGAGGATAAGAAGTCCCTCAGAGGCCAAGAACCTTTCCAAGGACCTTGGCGACTGTGCCCTCCAGTTTGGTGGCCATGAACCCTCGTTAACAACCAGGGGTCCTCAACCTCCGGGGAAGGTCTTTAACCTCTTAAAGGTGATCTATCACTACTACTACGCCTTGGTTGCAACCAGCTGTTGCTGCTGCTGCTTTTAAAAGCCAAGGAGCTCCGTATTCCAGCCGCCTGAAAGCTCTTGGTGTTCCGTATTCCAGCCGCCTGGAAGCTCTTGGTGCTCCGTATTCCAGTAGTCTGGAAGCTCTTTTTGGGAGTTCCAGTACCTTGCGTAGTAGTCGGGTCCTCAGAGGAGGTTCAAAGAGCTTGAATAATAGAGCCAAAAGATATAACGCTTTTACCACCGACGTCTTTAAAAGAGAAATACTACAAATTGATCTTGTTATCTAAAGAGAAACTAAAAATTATTATGTTAACCAAGGCGAAACGCTACAAATACAAGACCATTTTTTACTCAAGAGAAACACTACATATGGATTATGCTGACCAGAGAGAAGACAACAAAATAATAATGTGAGCCAAAGAGAAACATACCAAAGGATTTTTAAAAAAGAAACATTACGAAGCGATCATTTTAACCAAACAGAAAAACTGCAACATGATTAGGTTAACCAAACAGAAACCCTATTAAATTATTATGTCCACTAAAGAGAAGAGCACTAATAAAATCATGTGTTAACCAAGAAGCCCCACAAAACGATTATGTCAACCAAAAGAGAAACACTACAGAATGATCGAGTTTACTAAAAAGACCCAGAGACTCGCGAATACCCAAAGAGCCCCTTCTGCCCCTCACGTATAAAACATTCGCTTGACGACAAAATGGCGTCGTCCTTCCAGAACAACCCGCGCCCCACCCCCCTCAAAAGTCGCCCGTCATCTTCGAGGGAGCCTTGGCAGGAGGGCGGCCATCTTGGCAGAGGAAAGTCGAAGGTAAATTGCAGGAAAAAAAAAAAGATAAATGTATATTCGTATCTCCGATTTCGAAACGATCACGGAACGCTGATGTGGCTGCCTGGCTGACAGGTTATTGCCACGGTTAACGGGGGGTTGCGTACCCCCCGAATCTCTCTCTCTCTCTCTCTCTCTCTCTCTCTCTCTCTCTCTTCTCGGCTGACATTGAATTTAAGTGGATTTGGGGGTGGGCACGTGAGGTGTGGGGTATTAATCTCGGGTTGGGTGTGGTGGTGGCCTTGCTGTAGACAAGAGACGCCATTTTCTTTCGAAACTGCGACGTAGATTCCGCGGCGTTTCTTGCGTCGTCTGTCGACCCCCAAAATTCAAAAGTTCCTTACAAATTGACCAGGATGGATTTTTTATCGTGATGTTCGCATCGAATAAAAATAATGATTTTCTCACTCGACAGACCTCTTGAAACTGGAATTTCATCAGACATCTTTCAAAAATTACGAAATTACGACGAATTCCAGTCGATTCCTGTCCCCTGAATTTCGGTACAACAACCGACCGCTACTTCATTAAGCCTTCCTCGCTTCCAGCACCTTCCAGGAAGACTGGATGGCGCAACTCAAGAGGATTCTGGAAAACCATTACGGATGTATGGAACTTCATTAACAACCACTACTACTACTGCAGGGCAGTTCAACAACCTTCCAGGCCGCCGTTTCTTTGTTTGCCTTGTTTCCAGTCCGGTATCCTGCTGAGATTTTTTGATATTCTATTTCAGCTGGCGACTTTATCGCCATTTCTGGATTGAATCTGTCAGGGATCTTCGGTCCAGTCTCTCTGATATCTTGGATTTCAATTCGTTTACAATTGGTTTTAAGAGGCAAGGGGAATATTTAATTTTCTTTTTACTGAAAAGTCGTCAAATAAACGCTGAGACATCGCAAAAATGTATCTGTCTTTATAGTAACTGATCTTTCTCGGTCTTACCTATTACCTTCTGTTACTTCCTTCGAATGGACACCACATTCTTTGGAAGTCTTCTGAATAATAATAATAATAATAATAATAATAATAATAATAATAATAATAATAATAATAATAATAATAATAATAATAATAATAATAATAATACTCTATATTCAATTATCACCAACTTCACGCCACACAACACAGAATCTTCAAAGTCCCTCCATCACAAAATTCAAATTAATATGGATGCTTACAAAGCCCAAAAGATGAAAGGTTTGTTTATTAGAGAGAGAGAGAGAGAGAGAGAGAGAGAGAGAGAGAGAGAGAGTTAAAATAAAAGTGAGAAGGTTAGTTCAAGAACCACTTGCAATTTTCATAACTATTTTTCTAAGAGGTTTTCCTTAATCTTTTCCTCGTTTGTTAAATCGGATCAACTGAGCAAAGTCCTGAGCCTAATTTAGCACAGAAATTTTAGATAGTTCCCCGAGTAGCTGCGCAAACTGCAAACCTGCAGAATGCGCACGTTTGCATTTGCACTTTGCGCAAGTTCAAACACGCCGAAGAATCTCTCCATTTTTCGAAGCCAGATTTGATGACGATTACTCAAGCACTTTCACACTGTAAATAAGCACAAAACTTAGATAAATAAAAAAGAAAACGTCGCATTCCCGCTTTTCTAAAACTATCTTTAAAAGATTGTTTGCAAGTTTTCAAGAATAAACATACTTTCATCTTCATGAAATGAGTTCTGTCACCGTGGACAAAATATCTCACTGGAGGAAAAATCAAATTTCGCAATTTTCAGGAGTCATTCTATCATTTTGCCCAGAATGAAAATAGGTTTAAAGCAAGATTCAATTATATATATATAATATATAATATATATAGATAGTATATAATATATAGATATATATATATAATTATATATAATTCTAATTAATCGCCTAAATAAAATTTCCCCTTTCGGTTAAGCAGTATAATAAAAATATATTAATTCCTAGGTAGTGAATTAGATATTAAAGGACATTTGTAGCTCGATGTGTATATATACATAGTATATAATATATATATATATATATATATATACATCGAGCTACAAATGATAAATATCTAATCAACTCTACCTCAGGAAGTTAATATATTTTCATATATGCTTAACCGAAGGGGAATTTTTATTAGGCGATAAAGAATTGTCGGCGCCCAGGCGCGAACCCAGGATACCATACAAATCCAGGACGTCAGTGAAGCTATTTACCCACTCCACCACCGCAAGAGGCTATAAGTTAATGCCGTCTCTCACCCTCAGATACCTTTCGCGCTCAGGTATTCGCTGATTTGGAGCCAGCATTAACCAACCTCGACCTCGGTAGTGTTGTAGTGCTTATGACAGCGCGTAGCCATTATATAACTCATATCACATTACTGTGATTCATATACATACATCGAGCTACAAATGTTCTTTAATATATAATTCACTCTACCTCGGAATTAATATATGTTCATATATGCTTAACTGAAGGGGAATTATAGCCTCTTGCGGTGGTGGAGAGGGTAAATAACTTCACTGACGTCCTGGATTTGTATGGTGTCCTGGGTTCGCGCCCGGGCACCGACAATTCTATTATCGCCTAATAAAAATTCACCTTCGGTTAAGCATATATGAAAATATATTAATTCCGAGGTAGCGTGAATTAGATATTAAAGGACAATTTGTAGCTCGATGTATGTATATGAATCACGGTAATGTGATATAAGTTATATATATATATATATATATATATATATATATATATATATATGATATATATATATATATATATATATATATATAATATATATATATATAATTCCTAATTTATTTAGTTCTATGACGGCAGCAATGATAATTCTAACGAAGAATCTGAATTAACTGCTGCTTAATTTACATCCATGCCTCGAGTTTAGGATAATAATAATAATAATAATAATAAATAATAATAATAATAATAATAATAATAATAATAATAATAATAATGGAAAACATTCACAATCTTGTGAGAAATAATTTGTGTAATATAAATGCATTGTAATGCAATTTTCTATATAATTGTGGATTTTTATTACACAAAATAATAATAATAATAATATAATAATAATAATACTAATTAATATATAATATAATATTAAGGTACACAATTGCCTAATTATAAAACTCCATTTCAAAGTTGCCTGTTATAGATTTAAAGATTATCTGTGTAACAAAAGCCGAAATGGTATTAGTATTTACTTGAAATACCCAAATAACGAAGCGAGCTTAGCACAAAATTACCCCGATAATTAGAATTAAAAAAACATACATTTATTTAACTTAACTTGTAATTTACCATCAATTCCAAGACAAGAAAGTTTGGTCGAAATCTCTACGCATCCGAAATGACTAAATAAATAGCGTGCAACTTGTTAATTACTAATAATATCCAGATAATGAGAATTTAAGGTTTACATATACCTATATTATGATAGAAATATTTCTAAGAAAATATATATATTATTGGGCTTCGTTGCTATGATGGTTGTTGTTAACCAGTTAATTATGGTCGCCAGGTTTTGCGATACACAACACAGGTTCACATGTATGTATGTATGTATGTATGTTTGTATATATGTTTGTTTGTATTTAAATATCTGTCTATCTACATATACGTATAAATACACATACACTCACTATACACACACACAACACACACACACACACACACACACACACATATATATATATATATATATATATATATATATATATATATATACAAAGGCAAAAGATACGAAAGAAAGTGAAACAATGGAGTAGTACCGCTGCAAGGACTTTACAACTTTCGTCCTTTACTAAGCAGACATATATATATATATATATATATATATATATATATATATATATATATATATATATAATATTACTAAATATGAGTGTATGTACTTATACTTATGTAAATATATGTAAATAATCCATGTGTTCACCGTCCAGTCTGAACACCTAAAGCAGTTAAGACACATCCAGCACCTGACATGATTATGCACCATCGTTAATCCTTTTTCTAAGCCAGTTGGAAACTGACGACGATAATCACGTTACCATCAAAATAGTGATAACGAAACTTGAGAGAGAGAGATCGACATTTCCTTAAAAATAAGAGGCAACCTCTCTCTTTTATTTTTCCCAAGGACAATCTCCTCTCTTTAAAGGATACCGTCTCTCTCTCTCTCTCTCTCTCTCCTCTCTCTCTCTCTCTCTCTCTCTCTCTCTCTCTCTGGAGTGAAGGATTAATTCCTCACCTCCTTGAAAAGAAATCATTTTTACCACTTGAACTGAATTAATCGTTTTCTATTTATGAAATAATGAAAGTGCTCTGACACTTTATATACTCCATTTATGGAGCTTATATATATGAATAAAATAAACCATACAAAGAATAGAAAAATAAAAGAAACACTACTATATTTCCTTTATATTTATCATATTTACATAATCTAGAGCGACGCCGTAAGAGCATAAGTGATAAATAAACAACTTACGTGTAAGCAATAATAATAATAACTTACACAATCTTTGACTATGCTGTAATAACAGTATAAATGACGAAAAGCAACCTACGTATGAAATAAATAATAATAATAATAATAATAATAATAATAATAATAATAATAATAATAATAATAATAATAATAATAATAATAATAACCCCACACTATAAATCCCACCCAGTCGAATTGGAGGACTGTGATAGACCAATAATAATAATAATAATAATATAATAATAATAATAATAATAATAATAATAATAATAATAATAATAATAATAATAATAATAATAATGATAATGTAAAGAAATTCACCGTCTCGTGAAGACAAATTGTTAAAAAATCCACATTATATTATTAAAATATTTCTAGGAATATATTTTAATATATAATTGTGGATTTTTTTAAACAACAACAACAACAACAACACAACCACAACAACAACAACAAAAATAATAATAATAATTCAAAGAAAACCTCATAATCACATGAGTTAATAAAATAAAAATAAAATAAATGGAGGAAAAGTTAAATCCACAGTAATATGGTCTGATCTGTTATTTAAAATACAAAGCAGAGAGCTTTCGAAGACCTGCACGGTCCTCCTTGTCAATCTGACAATCTGATTGACAAGGAGGACCGTGCAGGTCTTCGAAAGCTCTCTGCTTTGTATTTTTAAATAACAGATCAGACATATTACTGTGGATTTACTTTTCCAATAATAATAATATCGAATCCCCGCACTTGCACAGAACCAGTACAAAAAGAGGCATGATTCAGTGGCAAAAAAAGCCCTCCACTGGAGCCTGTGCAAGAAACCATCAGCTACCTTGCATGTAATAAGTGGTACGAGCACCACCTGAGGGAGTGATAGAAAACGATCGCGCAAGATCCTCTGGGAACTATAGTATCAGGAACAGATAGGGTGATTAAACGTGCAAATAGACCAGACGTGACGTTGATTGACAAAGTCAAGAAGAAAGTATCACTCATTGATGTCGCAATACCATGGACACCAGAGTTGAAGAGAAAGAGATGGGAAAAAATGGATAAGTATCAAGATCTGAAAATAGAAATAAGAAGGATAATGGGATATGCCAGTGGAAATTGTACCATAATCATAGGAGCACTAGGCACGATCCCAAGATCCCCTAAAAGGGAATCTAGAAACAAAAACTATAGGCTGAAGTAGCTCCAGGACTCATGCAGAAGAGTGTGATCTTAGAAACGGCGCACATAGTAAGAAAAGTGATGGACTCCTAAGGAGGCAGGATGCAACCCGGAACCCCACACTATAAATACCACCCAGTCGAATTGGAGGACTGTGATAGAGCAAAAAAAAAAAAGAAAATAATAATAATTAAATAATAATAATAATAATAATAATAATAATAATAATAATAATAATAATAATATAATAATAATACGCCTGATTTCAATTAAACCAAAGAATCGGTGCATTTGTGGGGCGAACAATGCGAACATTTAATGAAAATCCTCACTAGCGGAGTTTTTATGCAATGTTATTAACGCCGGCATCATTAAAATTGCTAAATTGACTAATGAAAATTCATGGGGCAGGTGTTTACAGGTGTTCGCACAGTTGGGGACAGTTTGTAATTCACGAGATATTACCAACGTAGAAACGCCGGTTACAGATATTATACGATCCACGGATTGTTGGAAAAAGTGTATACATATATATACATATATAATACATACATAGTACATAGTACATACGAGACACACACACACATATATATACGTATATTCATGGTACCATATTTTTTATGATGTTCGGAGACAACAGTCTTAGCTGTAATAATAATAATAATAATAATAATAATAATAATAATAATAATAATAATAATAATAATAATAATTACGTACTTGACAATTTTGATTACGATCACAAAGCATATCTATAAACTCGGATTGTAAGAAACTCTACGGGGTCCGCCTACAGATTACACAATACTATTACCTCCCAATAATAAAGTATAATAATAATAAATCCGTTGAATTCTTAAAATAATAATAATAAATAATAATAATAATAATAATAATAATAATAATAATAATAATAATAATAATAATAATAAATCAGCTAAATTATTAAATAAGCTTTATGTCAACAATACGCAGTTTTGACTTCGACCCTTTTCCAGAGAATGTTTCGTTAACCACAGAATTTTTGCATATTCCTGTTTTCCAAGAGCTGTATTGCCAGTTAAGTAACCCCTAAGTTTAAAAAGGCTTTCCCAGGTTTGATGGTGACTGTGTGGCTTAAATATAGGCACTGAACTTTTGAGAAACTAAAGCAAGAATAACCTTTACAAAACACACATCTTTAGTCTTTGAAGAACACTTACGGTTGCTAACATTTATATCATAATTTAGAAAAATAAAGAGAAATATGGCTGGTTCAAATTACTTAGACGTCAATACGCGCATCTTACTGAAATTTGCACTCAAGTGTGAAAGAGATTTGAAAAGCAAAGATCCAATGAAAAAGTATACTAAATAACCACCTTTGAAAAAAATAACTATTCTAGGGTGTAGCAAAATCATGGCGTTTTTAAGGTTAGCAAGCTGTAAAAGCATCAAACGTTCTAAACTATAAACATTTCTTTTTTAATCTACGGAAAAAATATTTATACAATCAAAATCTTCCACAGAAATGGAATTAACAACAAATCAAATTCTTTCACAGGAGTGGAATGAATAACAAATCAAAATCTTTCATAGAAGTGGAATTAATAACAAATAAATTCTTCCTTAGAACTGGAATTAATAACAAATAAATTCTTCCATAGAAGTGGAATTAATAACAAATAAATTTTTCCATGGAAGTGGAATTAATAACAAATCAAAATCTTCCATAGAAGTGGAATTAATGTAATCTTATTTCTGTACAAAGATATTCAAAATGCAAAGCAATGTGTACTTCGTTTATTTCGAGATCAAAAATGATTACCTATAAGGAAAAAGTTTACCCATTATACTTTGGGGATTTACAGTGAATAAAACCAAAGTTCCCCTGAAACACGTAGCCAAGGTCTGACAAGCCAAAACGTAAAGAGTTCTAAGATCTACAACAAGGTAACAATTAGAGAGACGAAATAAAATGGAACATGCTCACAAATAAACGGAGATTCAGTGACATCCAACTAGCTTAGGTCAATAACGTCAGGGAGTCGAGTGTGAAAATATAATTTTCAAGACTTAGAGGAGAGAGAGAGAGAGAGAGAGAGAGAGAGAGAGAGAGAGAGAGAGAGAGAGATTCATTAGACCTACCTCTTGCTACAGATCTCAATCCTGGCCAAGTGTTCAAGCGCGGCCCATTAAAGAAAAACCATAACTCGTTTCGAGAGTGACACACTTCAGATAGTTTTCTGAGATCAAACTCGTTTCAGAAAGAGACTCGATTGCTAACTCGTTTCGGCGAGGACTAAACGATTCTAACAAGGACTAAGTCGCTTTATAGTCAAATAACTCGTAGCAGCGGGGACTAAACAATTCTAAAAAGGACCTCGCTTTGTAGTCGAATAACTCGTTTCGGCGAGGACTGAATGCTTCTAACAAGGACTAAGTCGCTTTGTAGTCGAATAACTCGTAGCAGCGGAGACTAAAGAACAAGGACTAAGTCGCTCCATTCACAAAAAACTCGTTCCAGTGAGGACTAAGCGATTCTAAAATGGACTAAGTGGCTCTGTTGATGAAAAACTCGTTGCAGAGAGGAAGCAAAGTACTACAGCGAATCATATCTTCCACTAGCCAACATTTTCCCACAAACCCACCGAGAGATAAAAAAAAATAATAAATAAAAATAAAAAAAAACTACAAAGGGCAATCACGAACGTATATATAAAGACCTGACACCAAGGGCCCCCCAGGGACTTTTCCAAGACCAAGACGTAGTATAAACGACAGACGGCCCCAAGGGCATTGCTCCGCTCGGTCGGCGGCCGATAACCTCTTCAGGTGGTGGCCCTGAAGGGCGAGGACGCCCTGGAGTCTGGAAAAGTCAAACTCGTCCCCGTGAGGTGTTTGGGCTTAGCGCTTTGTTCCAGGTGGGGTCCAGAGTTCCA
>NC_087210.1:83882515-83885015 GCF_015104395.2 Macrobrachium nipponense | reverse complement strand
ACTGGCAGCCCCCCCCCCCCCTCTCTCTATCTCTGAAGGAAATGAATTCCTCTTCTGAGAGAATGCAGAGAGAGAGGGAACTGGTAAACGTAAGCCTAGAGTAAGGCAGTTCGAAAGATCCCAAAACGACTCCTTCCTTCTTCCAGTGCTGAGTCTTCCAGCAGCAATGACCTCGGGGCAGCCGTGTCCTTGCAAAACATCGGCCGTTCCAGAGAGGTCATTGATTCTGCTAAATAACCGGAGGTTTTTCGAGCCTCCACAAGACACGAAGAGCGTGTCATTCCAGCGCCAGACTCGATTTCTCAAACTTGATGACGCGATTTCTGCTCAACAGACCGAGTCTTTGGATGGAAGAGCAGCCATCGAGTTCGAGAAGGTTATCTGAAGAGTTCGAGAAGTTATCTAGAGTTCGAGAAGTTATCTAGAGTTCGAGAAGTTGTCTAAAGAGTTCGAGAAGTCATTTATCGAGTTTGAGAGGATATTTATCGAGTCCGAGAAGTTATCTAAGGAGTTCAAGAAGTTATTTATCGAGTTCGAGAAGTTATTTATTGAGTTCGAAAAGTTATCTAAAGAGTTCGAGAATTTATTTGTCAAGTACGAAAAGTTATTTATCGAGTTCGAGAAGTTATTTATCGAGTTCAAGAAGTTATCTAAAGAATTCAAGAAGTTATCTATGATATCGAGGCAAAAAGAAATAGTACAGAGGAAGTGGGGGACTTCACGACTACAATTATCTTCTCAAAAACTCAAAGTGCCTGTTGTAATATACAAAAATAAAAAAAAAGTATATAAAAAGCTTGCCTCCAAATGTCTTCGCACGGACTCACGAGGAAACCCTGTAAAGAAATCTGATAAATTTCCGTATCAGGGGTTCACGTGGCACAACCTCGAGGGCGAAAACTGCAAAGCCGAAACGCATCTTACGACGACTTGGCCCTCTAACCAAAACACATCTTTCTACGTTGCCTAAAGAAAAATGCTACACAGCCAGCTGTTCAAAATGAACCAAGACGGTAGATAATAAACCTTAGAACATCTCATGGACCCGGGGTCCTCCTTCCCAACCCCAGCCCTCGCCACCACAAAAAAAAAAAAAAAAAAAAAAAAAAATTGACATCACCGGAATCAAAATCTTACAAATCCTCAGCCACAGGTGAAGGGAACGTTTAGCCATAAAAAAAAGGAATAAAAAAAGGCTATCAACATATCCAAACAATCATTTACAACATGACGAATAAGACCCCCGTAGGGCCTCGCCCTGAGGGCAACCATCAGTCACACACAAAGGACATCCTCAGCGCAACTCGAGACGATTAATTTCCTCGAATCATAAGATGTTCTTCTGTTCGCCGGAGCCCAACTCTTCATTACGGCTAATTGGGGCGAGCGTGAGCCCCTCATGAATACCCTGTAAATTTTTCTCCGGGAGCCAAATCCGGAGGAAGGGATACAGTAACAAATGACGAGGCTACATCGCTTCGATCCTTTGTCATTTTCTCGGATCGTGGCCATAAATAACTCGGGTTACCCCAGGTTAATACTTCATCCAGAATATAGTTGATTAAAAAAGAAGAAGAAAAAAAAAGACAAGTGCTACGCTGCGTTAATACTTCGAGAAATGGACGCGTGTAAAAATACGCTCTTCAGAATAATAACTATATTGTAGTTAAAGAAAAAACTGGAAGGCCTCGACATAACTTAGCCACATCAAATTGGAACCAATTATCATTCATTCTCTCTCCTCTCTCATCATCCTCTCTTCCTTCTATCTCTCTCTCTATCTTCTCTCTCCTCTTCTTCTTGCTTCTTCTTCTCTTACTTCTTCTTCTTCTTCTTCTTCTATATACATATATCTACATACGTATATACGTATAATCACTCTCAATCTCTCTCTCTCTCGCTCTCTCTCTGATACCCCAGTTCGTATAATACAATAACTACTGAAACAAAAAATATAGTAAAGCATTTCAAAATTCCTGTCCCCACTTATCACACCATCACTTCCTTACCATTCCTACGTTCATCACCAATACGTCAAAACCCTGATAACAGCATATCACGACCACTCCTAACATATAACAATTTACACCAGACGAAAATCACTGCCATTACTATTACCACTTCTGCTTCTGGAACCGCCACCCGCCACCTCCCCCTCCCCCCCGCCCCACCCCTTACACACACACAACCGGCCCACCATTTCTCGCATGGGCTACCTACCGGTATCCAACGCGTACGCTTTTACGAACACGATACGCCCACGAGCGACCCACGGAATGGCCGAGACATTATTGTCTCTCTGTCTCTCTCCGAAGCCATGCTCTTTCTTTTGTTTTTTTTTTCAAAGGACTCGTGCCGGGAGCTACACACGCCCTCGAGGGAGACATTTGTATTTCTCTCTCTCTCTCAGAGAGAGAGAGAGAGAGAGAGAGAGAGAGGTTATATATATACTCATATATTCACGTTCCACGGGAGGTAGTGAGCATTTTGCATTGTTGTT
>NC_087210.1:83860015-83877515 GCF_015104395.2 Macrobrachium nipponense | reverse complement strand
ACGAGAGACACGACAAACTACCGCCTCCCCACACACCCGCCTTAAAAAAAAAAATCGACAATCGATGACGACCCGAGGGCCACTAAAATAATCGGTGCCCTGTCCCTTAATCACTATGATCCTCTTCGAGGAATCGAGAGAATTGTCCCACAGTCATAAGGTACCAAGAGGCCCCAAACATGGCATTACCCAAAATGGTGTGTCAACAGCGGGTATACATTATCACAGGCAATTTACAGACGTTCTGTCAATAACGAATCGTGGTCCGCAGAGAGAGAGAGAGAGAGAGAGAGAGAGAGAGAGAGAGAGAGAGAGAAAGAGAGAGAGAGAGAGCATTCCGCCAACCATGATGCTTTTAAAAGCTCATCAGATGAGGAAGAGAGAGAGAGAGAGAGAGAGAGAGAGTAGAGAGGAGAGAGAGAGATAGAGAGAGAGAGAGAGAGAGCAGTTCCGCCCAACCAGTGAATGCTTTTAAAGCTAATCAGATGAGAGAGAGAGAGAGAGAGAGAGAGAGAGAAGAGAGAGAGAGAGAATTTGAATGTTCTCAAGATCTGTAGCTAAAGAAAAAAAAATATTATACTTTAATGAAATCTATCATTCATTGAAAACACAGAATATTAAAAAGAAATTTAGAATAAAAAGGTTTTAAAGGTGTAACAGAAGGAAGATCTCAAAGCAGTTGCAGTTGGACAATTGTTAGAGAGGTTGGAAAGTAAGATAGAAGAAGCGGAATATACACATTAGAGAGGTTGGAAAGTAAGATAGAAGAAGGGGAATATAAACAGAGGTACAGCAAAAGGAATGAAACAGGTTGTAGCTAGGGGCCGAAAGGATCGCTGCAAAGAAACTCGAGTAAATGCCTGCAGTGCACCGCGTGAGGTGCACTGATAGCACTACTCCCCTACGGAGTTAATTTTATTCTAATTAACTAGAAAGTGTAAACGCATAAAGGCGTAGAAACGTAGCTATTTTAATGAAACAGAAAAAATGAAAAGCTTAAAAAAACAAAACATTAAAAAAAAAGCTCCGGCCCACACGCTGTTTCCCAAAAGTTTAAATAAAACACCCTAGTGTTTTCGAAAAAAAACAAGCAAGGAAAACTCAGCAGAAGGAGTCGAACCTAACACAAAACAGAGAAAACTAAACACGGCAAAATGAGACTTGAGAAATTGTTCGCTCCTCACGTACGTTTCTTGGGTCTTAAAACATTCATGATTTTGCATACTAATCGGAATAAGAAAAAAAACAATTGGTGTTGGAGTTTTTTTTTTATTAAAAATTTTTTTTTTTAATAGCAAATGTTGATTACTGACTACTTCTATAAAGTAAATCTTTTATTTTTCGCTTTTATCTAAATGCTGAGGAACAATAATGTTGATTATTGACTACTTATAAAAATTAATATTTCTAAAATAATTTATAAACATTTTAAATTTTAAAAACTTCCAGGGAAAACTTCTAAAAACAAACTTGTTTTATTTTTTGTTCTTTTAATTTTACAATTTCCCGAGGAAGCTTCTAAGAAAATTTCCTTCTATCTGATATTTAAAAAACTTTAAAAACTTCTTGAAAAAAAACCTCTAAACTCTCAGATTTTTACTTAATTGTTTTAAGAAAATCCTGGGAAATCTCCTAAAGGTAACTTTTTTATGTTACTTTTTTAATTTAACAACTGCCTGAGATCACCTTTTCATTAATTATCTTTTTAATTTTTCAAACTTGCTGAAAAAAACTTCTAAATAGAGTCACTTTTTCACTTATTTGTTTTACGAATTTTCCCGTGAAAACTTCGAAAAAATTATCTTTATATCTATTATTTATTTTTTATTTTTTTGCAAACTGCCAGCATAAACATCATGCAATATCGGAATAATATTACTACGTTCCTTGACGCTAATTGTGACTTTGCAGAGGCTAGTTGGTATAAACATCCTACTTAATAAAAGTTCATAAATAAAGTTAACTGAAAGAAGTACCGATATGCATGAAAATAATAATTAAAATTCAGACAAGAAAAAAAAACATTCCTAAGCAACAACTCCAATACCTAACAACAACAGCAACGAGCTAAAGCAGTTTTACGACGCAAACAAACTCAAAAATATTTTAATTGATACCATAAACATATATCAAAAACACATGCTTGCATCAAACGTCATCGGTGTGTGCAAAATATGAAGGAAAACATTCGCATATTTGCCAAAAGCCTTTTTAAACATCTAGCTTTAGCAAGAAGTCTCAACATCCGTGTGTGTGTGTGTGTGTGTGTGTGTGTGTGTGTAGATTTCCTATCCCATTCTTTCACTCGTTACGTACTCATCCGTCAAAATTCCATGAAACCAAACAGATCTACGTAAAAATATATCTCCTACTTCTACTACTACAAACAAGTCCTGTACGGGTATCACAGCCTAGCGACCTCCTCCTCAAATACAATTTGAATTGATATGATTTGATTTATATAGAGTTTTAGCATGATGCCAGGCACTGGGGCAACAAAGGCCATTCATCGCTGAAACGGAAATTGACAGTAAAAGGTTTGAACAGGAGGAAAACCTCGCAGTTGCACTGTGAAACAATTGTTAGGAGAGGGTAGACAGTAAGATGGAAGATCGAGAATATGAAAAGAGTTACAGTAAAAGGAATGGAAGGAGTTGCAGCTAGGATCCGAATGGACGCTGCAAAGAACGTTAAGTAATGCATACGTTGCGCGAGGGCCTCCTAAAAAATATAGAACTTAGCATCCCCCATTAAGGGGTAACCAGAAGATCAGAAAACGGCAGCCAAAATTTGCATAAATTTGGCTATGAGGTATACCACAGGCCAGAGCTTATTGGTTCCCGGGATGCTAATGAGTCACGAGGTCATAATTACGGCAAAAAAAGAAACATGGGTTAATTGGTTATTACCCAGGGTACGGTCAGTTATTAACAGTCGACTTCAGGTAATGCTACTGCGCTTGTCGTGTGTGTGTATGTGTGTGTGTAGATATATTCATGTATATGTATGTGTATATATATATATATATATATATATATATATATATATATACACATACATATACATGTACGAAATGTTGATATGGTTTGATGTATATTCTTTATGTGTATGAATTGTGCAGTGCATGTATATATGATATATTATATATATATATATATATATATATATATATATATATGTATAGTCTGTATGATGTATATGTATATGTATATATATATATATATATATATATATATATATATATATATATTGCATTTGCATATGTGTATATATATGCATGTGTACTTATAATTATTATTTACACGTGATCTTATATATCAGACATCACGAAGATGTGTATGTGTTTATATTATATATATATATATATATATATATATATATATATATATATATATATAAACACATACACATCTTCGTGATGTCTGATATATAAGATCACGTGTAAATAATAATTATAAGTACACATGCATATATTATAACACATATTTAAATACAATATATATTTTATATATTATATATATAATATATATATATACATATGCTAATGCATATGCATATACATATACATATACATATATATATATATATATATATATATATATATACATGCACTGCACAATTCATACACATAAAGAATATACATCAAACCATAATCAACCATTTCGTACAGACAAAAAGAAGAGAGAGAGAGAGAGAGAGAGAGAGAGAGAGAGAGAGAGAGAGAGAGAGAGAGAGAGAGAGAGAAACTATATGTCAGTTAAAAAAAAAAAAAAAATACCTGGAAAATAAACACCGAGAACAGAGGCCCCTGAAGGAGGGACCAGAATGAGCGGGTGTCAAATCCCGCACCACCCACTCCGCCACTCACCTGAGAGCGAGGCGTCTGGATCCGACCTGTCGGCGAGGCTGTAGGAATGCTCCGTCTTGACCACCGGCGGCGGGTCGGGGTGGTGGGCGGCCAGGATGGAGCTGAGCGATCCCAGAGTCCCCAGGGACCCGAGGGAGCTCAGCTGGGAGATCACGCCCAAGGAAGCCTCCGTCATGAGTCTGTCGTTGAGCACCACCCCTGCAGCGCCTCCTACGGTGCCGTTCTCTAGCATTCCGGCCCAGTCGAGCTCGCCGGCGGCTTTCAGGGCCTCCTGCAGGGCAGAAATGTCAGGGTTATACGTCATTCACATCTATATAAAACCAACTGTCAAATTCAGGGTCTCCTGGAACGCAGATATGTTACGGGTATAAATCAAACCAAAGATTTAAAACCATTATATAAAACAAATATCAAAATTAAGCGAACATAAAATGTACAAAGAAACATAAATTTTGTTTCAATGAACCAATTATATAAATAGTATGATAAAATTAAGCGAACATAAAATGTACAAAATTATATGTTTTTTCAATGAACCAATTATATAAATCATATAACAAAATTAGCAAACATAAAATGTACAAAGAAATTATATTTTTTTCAATGAACCAGTTATTTAAATATTATGATAAAATCAAGCGAACATAAAATGTACAAAGAAATATATTTTTTTATATGAAGCAATTATATAAAAAGTATGATAAAATCAAGCGAACATAAAATGCACAAAGAAATTTTTTTTTTTTTTCATTTAATCTATTATATAAATACTGTGACAAAATCAAACGAACATAAAATGTACAAAGAAATATACGTTTTTTTCAATGAACCAATTATATAAATCATATAACAAAATTAAGCGAACATAAAATATACAACGAAATGTAAATTTTTTAAAAATGAAATCTAAATTTTGGACATTTTCTCAGGTCTTTGCAAATATTTCGGATTTGGATTTTGTGAAGATTTTCGTTCAGGGACACCTCGGTCCCTGAATTCAAAGCAAAACAAACAAAACCCACAAGCAAAATCTGCACAACCCCTTCCAGCCACAACAAAAGCATTTCACAACTCGGTAACGCTACGTCACTGAGTTTAGTTGACACCTAATTAAAAAAAAAAGACAATTTGCTTTTAGCCGACACTGGCCGACGTTAACTGGTTAATTGTAAGGGTACCTTCATTAAATTTTGGCACTTAGCTTTTAAAGGAACCCTTTAAAAGAAGACGGTTGCTAAATAAAGGCCCCCGAAAAATACTGGGATATGGAGGTGTTTGGTATGTGCTTTAATATTGTTGCAAGGAAATGTATTAAACCTGTAATTTTTTTATCTACTTTGTTATTATTTTGTAGTTTAACCTCTATGTATAGAATTCACTCCGGTGTATTTGATGCTAAATAAATCCCTTGTTATTATTATTATTATTATTATTATTATTATTATTATTATTATTATTATTATTATTATTATTATTATTATTATTATTATTATTGATTTTTTTTTTTGGTCTATCACAGTCATCCTATTAGACTGGGTGGTTTTTATATAGAGTGGGGTTCCGGATTGCATCCTGCCTCCTTAGGAGTATTATTATTATTATTATTATTATTATTATTATTATTATTATTATTATTATTATTATTAACTTACTGTTGAATGCTTTTGTAGTTTCATTCAATAATAAAAAGACCTTTTTTGTTTCATCATCAGCTAATTCAGCAAACTTATCATCTGAAATCACTCGGACACTTTCTGTTTCTCACAGGCAGGTAGGTAATGCTGCCAGTGTGCCTCACTTGATGCACAGTAGGCATTACTCAAGGTTCTTTACGGCGTCCCATCGGGCCGTAGCTGCGACCCCTTCCTTTTTCTTTTAGTGTGCCTCCGTTCATGTTGTCTTTCTTACGTCTTACTTACTCAGCCCTCTCCCAACAATTGTCTACGTTATCTCCAGCGGTGAATGACCCCCATCATCACAGGTTCCCAGCGCTTGGCCTTTGGCCTGAATTATATGTTATAGTTTCAGCTCCAATCTCTTTCAGATGAGAGTTGTTTGCTTGTTTGTATGGTGTTTTGACGTTGCATGGAACCAGTGGTTATTCAGCAACGGAACCTACGGCTTTACGTGACTTCCGAACCACATCGAGAGTGAACTTCCATCACCAGAAATACATATTTCTCATCCCTCAATGGAATGCCCAAGAATCGAACTCCCGGCCACTGATGGTGCGCCAACACCATACCGACCACGTCACTGAGGCTCTAGGCGAGAGATGTGGAAACAAACTTTAAGATTAAATTGAGTTTTTAAGATAATTTTCAAGTTAACTGAAGGATTCACAAAGAGAGCATCTTTTCATCCCCGACTTGACTGAAACAATTAATTTGTGCTGACAAATCTTCAGACAATGAGCTTAATTGGCCAATGAAAGGAATATTTAACGGTCTCTTGGATACCTTGAGGTCAATCACTCATTAACGATGTGATTATCCGCGTAAATTCATGTTGGTATCAGTAAATCTAATAAGGATAAGATTTTAGCGATTGTAAATAAAGTCAGTCTGCTAAGTAAAGGACGTTGAGTCGAAAGATCTTGCAGCTACCCCAGTGTTTCACTTTCCTTCGTGGCTTTTGTTCTTATTTATGCATTTATCACGTTCCAAACTTTCGTGATTCAGTTATACTTAAGAGATTGTAAATGGATGTTCATCTAAAGGAACGTAAAATTTTTGAAAGAAAAAATAAATAAATAAAATAAAAACAAGATAAAAAGTTATATTTGGAGTTAAAAAAAAGTAAGCTTGGTTCAAATTCCACGTTAGTCTGTAAGGCCATTGTATAGAGTTGTAGATACACAAACGAAAGCACGCGCACGCACACACACACACACTTTATATATATATATATATATATATATATATATATATATATATATATTATATATATATATATATATATATATATATATATATAATAACAAATAACCCGTTATATCAAATCCACTAAACCTCGGGAATGACTTTCACCTAAAACCATAGGTTCGAATCTTGATCAGGGCAGGGGCATTTTGGGTATGTTATCCACAAGATACATCAATTTCATCTTTAATGAGTTATCTGTGGAATTATATGTATTCATGTATGTATGTATGTTGTATGTATGTATGTATGTATGTATGTGCGCGCGCGCATGTATATGTATGCATATAAACATTAAGCAGTTTTCGCTATCAAGGGTGGCTATAGAAAAAAAAACAATGGTCATTCTTAAATTGCTGAATCATGTATAATCCCCTGTAATAGGTTTAAGCTTTCCTAGTGTGCCATAAGAAAATAAAATATCAAAGTTATTACCAGCACAATAAAAAACATTAAGCACTCACAAGCAAAGCGTTGAAAAAAAAAAAAGTAAACATTCTGAGAGAGGGAAAACAGGAAGCTAGTTCGGGGACTTTTTTGTGTAATCAGTAATCAACAAAAGCCAGTTGAGAATGAACGAAGTGGTTTGGCCCCAGGCTACGATGAGGTCCCTTTATTATATATACCCACCGCCCCTTCTCTCGAGGTGATGTGCGCAGCGAGATTTTCCCGAAGTGAACGTCACCCTGATTCTTTTAAGTTATTAGTATACCGAGAAGCTGCCATGTCTTCTTCTTCACACAAAACTACTGATAAAGTGCAAATGAATGGGGGAAGGGCGGGGAGGGTTTTTTTTTGCCAAAAAAAAAAAAAAAAAACAGATTTGATAGCACATCGGGTTTTGTTTGTTTGTATGTTTGTTTGTGTGGTGTTTTTCCGCTGCATGAAACCAGTGGTTATTCAGCAACGGGACCAACGGCTTTACGTGACTTCCAAACCACGTCGAGAGTGTACTTCTATTACCAGATATACACATCTCTAACCCCTCAGTGGAAATGCCCGGGAATCGAACTCGCGGCCATCGAGGTGACAAGCCAAGACCATACCGACCACGCCACCGAGGCGCTTATAGGGATCAAGAGATTTCTTTTACTTTACGACTGGGAGAGCATCAAAGGTTAAATCGCTATTAGGGACGAAAAACGTCAAAATTATCTTTTTTTTATTTCACCATCATTCGATGAAAAAAAAAAATTTTTTACTATTTCTCAACATAAAATTACAAAAAAGTAAAACCACTATTTTTCAATATCATAAAGTGACAAAAATAAAAAAACTGCAAAGCAGAACTATTTTTCAACATCATAAAATAATAAAATGGTAAAATTTTAATTTTTAACATCACAAAATGACAAAAAATGGCAAAACTGTACTATTTTGTAACATCATACAATGACAAAAATAGTAAAGCTTGACTATTTTTCAACATCATATAATGACATAAAAGTCAAGCTTTACTATTTTCAACATCATAAAAAAAATAAAATGGTAAAGCTCGACTATTTGTCAGTATCATAAAATGACAACAAATGTATAGCTTTATTTTTCATTATCCTTATATGTGAAAATGGTAAAACTACTATTTTTCAGTAACATAAAATGAAAAAATGCAAAGCTCGACTATTTTTGAAAATCATATAATCTTGCAGAGGCAAAATTCTCTCTCTCTCTCTCTCTCTCTCTCTCTCTCTCTCTCTCTCTCTCTCTCTCTCTCTCAGTTCCAGAATTATTTTTCAATATTCAGAGAAAGTCCTTTTTCAAAAGATACAGGAAGTATTAGCTTCTGGTACAAGTTATAGATGCAATTTTTATGTGAGAAAATATAGCTTCCGATTAAGAGCAGGACAAGTTTTCTTTTTCTTGAGAAAACACTGCCCAGGGGGAACATTCTTCTGAGGTAATATGAAAACGGTATTCTGTAACGTTAGCATTTCCCCGTCCGTTTTCATAACAATCAAATTAAAAGCGATACTATCAACCATTAACTGAGAGTTTTTGTAGCAAATCTATAACAATTATCAATTTACGGCTACGTAACTATTCTTTTAAAATGCAGATATGATAAAAATCAAGACATGAAAAAATAAATAAATAAAAAATAAATAAATAAAGCTGACTTTTCCTGTATTACTTTCTCTACCATGAAAAAATAAGCTATAAAACCGTTTTCTCTACCCACCAAAATTACATAAGATAAAATAAAATGAGAAAAAATAAATAAATGAAACTGACCTTTTCCTGCATTACCTTCTCGACCATAAATAAAAAAATAAGCTATAAAATTATTTTCTCTAACCACCATCACTGAGCTGTATCTTACTATTACTATGAATAAAACTGACTTTTCCTGTATTACCTTCTCCACCATAAAAAATAAGCTGTAAAATCGTTTTCTCTATCCACCATCACTGAGCTATATCTTACTATTACCTTAGATCCTACAAGTTATTGCCGTTATTTTCAAGCGCCTGCAAACCACTTAATATTTACCAACGTCCTCTCCTTTGGACCTCGTAAGACACAAACTACAAGCAAACAACCAGACCCCGAACTGTGGCTGAAATCCTTTCAGAAAAGCTGTTCATTATTCGAGCACTAAACGGCTGGTCTCTCTCAGAATGTGGCTCTTATTTCTCTGCTTTACTCTTCAGTAACCTCAAAAGCACCCAATGAGAGGTAAATGCCTGGCCATGCTTTTCTGGAACCTCAAACGCCTTAGGAATAAGATGCTTGAAGACTGATTTAATATAATCTGAGCTTAAACGTACCACTGTCAACATCATATATCTAGGCTTAACCTTGTCCGTAATTAGAGGAACCATTACATCTTCTACCCCCAGCCTTGGGTATAAATTGATATCAAACTAAACACACGTGTGAATCACTATCCCCTTCTTTCAAGGACGTAAGAGACATCTGCAGACAGACGCTTACGCAAATAAAGGTTCCCAAAGCTAATTTTCATGGCAAATACCTTCGCACATCTTTTTAAAACTTTTTTGACGTAACTCAAAATATTCTATAATCTACTCGTTTATCTAAACATTGTCAATTTAAGCACTCTACTCTACACGTTAGCCTGAACCCTTATTTCCGTTCTGCATTTGAAAAAAAACATTTTTTTTTCGTTTTACAGAACTGTCATCATTATTCTGTTTTGTCAATCTACTCGTTATCTCTTCTTTCTGTATATTCTTTGGAGGCTTGAATTTCAAGTCAAGTGACCCCTATGGTGGGCTTGTCCTAAATGAACAGGGTTTCATCTTCTGAATAATAATAATAATAATAATAATAATAATAATAATAATAATAATAATAATAATAATAATAATAATAATAATAATAATAATAATAGTATCTTTCCCTTCAGCATCGCACCGACTCACTCCTGCTGTAACAAATCTAACTGACAAAACTGATTTCACTTTCAAAGCCCCAGTTTTTTTCTTTTATTAACCAAAAAATTTTAAAAATAAAAGAGAGAGAGAGAGGGGGAGCAAACGTGCAAGGTGGCAACAGCTTTAGATATGGAAACGCACAATGCACAAAATGCATAATACAATCTACACCTGTATGAGTACAATACATCAAAATAGGCATCAATCTCACATGTACACACCAAGTAAGCGTCACATACAAAAGCTATATACAAGAATAAAACCCAGAGTTTCGTCAGGAGGAGGAGGAGGGAGGAGGAGGACGGAGGAGGAGGAGGAGGAGGAGGCGGAGGAGGAGGAGGAGGAGGAGGAGGAATAACCTTGTACTCTAACTTTTTATGATACCGAAAGCCCTCCTATGTCAAGAAACTTTTTTTTTTTTTTTTCTCTCATAATAACCTGGCAAATTAAGAGAGGCTTCGAGTTGTTATATTTGATTTTAAATCGAAACAAATAAAAAAAGAAATTAAATGAAGAAATGAGAATTAAATAAAGAGAATCAAAATTAAAGACGTCACATATGGGTTTTATTTTTGAACTTCAAGACATCACGAACGACAGAAGCGCTGACAGTGGTAGTATCAAGGAAAAAGCTTTAATTTCATATATATGGAAACACTTAGAGAGAGAGAGAGAGAGAGAGAGAGAGAGAGAGAGAGAGAGAGAGAGAAGAGAGAAGTGGATATATATAGGGAAAAGCACTATAGAGAGAGAGAGAGAGAGAGAGGAGAGAGAGAGAGAGAGAGAGAGAGAGAGGAGTATAATATCAAAGAAAAAGCTTTAATGTTATATTTACGACGAGAGAGAGAGGAGAGAGTAGAGAGAGAGAGAGAGAGAGAGAGAGAGAGAGAGAGAGAGGAAAAAGCTTTAATTTCATATATGAAAACACATTGGGGAGAGAGAGAGAGAGAGAGAGAGAGAGAGAGAGAGAGAGAGAGAGAGAGAGAGAGATTCAACAGCAAAAGCAAACGCATTTTCCGATCTACACCACCTTGTTCGTCCAAGAGATGGCGCCAGCTGCTTTCACTGCCTCCTGAGGGGGTATAAAAAGTTTTTGCGTTTTGAGAATGAGACCACAGAAAAAGACATCCATAGAGAGCACCTCTCAATCAACAGAATATAAAATTGGTAAAAAATAAAACCACTACAAAATATTTTTCTCCAATTTTTTTTCAAATACAAAATATTTTTTTACAATTTTTTTCAAGTACAATTTTTTTTTTCATTTTTTTCAAGTACAAAATGTTTTTTTCATTTTATTTCAAGAACAAAATACTTTTTCATATTTTTTTAGAGGACGTCACAATTAACAGAATATGAAAATTAATTAATAATAAATAAAGTCAGTAGAAAATTATTTTTTTAGAAGTTTTCAGAGCACCTCTAACAGAATATAAAAATGAGAAAGTAAAAAATAGCAACTTTCAGTAAAAAATAAGAAAAAATTAAATCGAAAATTAAAAAGAAAATTAAAAAAAATGTAAAATTTAACAGAAAAAAGAGAAAATTGGAAAAAAATACAAAATAAAAATTGTAAAAAATAAAAATATTTGTTTTTTTATTATAAAAAAAAAATCTAAATTGAAAATAGAAAAAAATGAAAAGGCATACATCGGTTGAATGGCATCAACCTTTTGGAGGAGACGAACTTCGACGCTTTCAACTTAAATAAAAACTATCAAATTCAACGAATAATATTCATGACCGTCATCTGCATGTTACTCCCCATTAGCCTCGAGTGAATTATAATTGCAAATCGTCGAATTAGGGCGAAAAATAGCCGATGTTCATACGTGTCAATCGTACTTCGTGCTAAAAGGATCTATGTAACATAGGAGAGAGATTCACGGCGCAACACTTGTGCCCGTAAACGAGTCACTCACCTTCCGATTAAAATGAAAAAAATAAAGTAATAAGATTAATAATAATAACAGTAAAAGCGAGAGAGATGTATGTATCATTATATGAAATTACAAAAACATATCATCAACTTTACATTGTCTCACACACACACACACAAAAGGGACGAATAAGGATGAAGGAAGTGACGTCACACCAACCCTTGCTTACGTCACGTGTCACACAGAGACATGGCCTTGTTGCTGGGATTCCTGTAAACTTATAACAATTTTTTTTTCGTATTTTCCCTAATGAAATATAAACAACTAAAGATAGGAGCAAAGCACCAGTACTATAAGACAATGAAAGTTGTAAGTAATGGATACACTTGTACTGGTGTAACGGAAACAGTTGTATAATAGATACACTGGTATCTACTCGATGGCTCGGAAATGGAAAATAACATAATGATTAAAAATTCTTTAAAAACTGGAAGGGGGGGGGGGGGGGGGGGGGGAGGAAGACAATGCAAAGCGGGAGTTAGAGTAGCTGGACAGCAAGTTGGAAGAAAGGAAGGGGGAACGGACGTGTAGTAAAAGGCTGATAAGTGGGTCGAGCTATAGTAGATTCACATCAACCGAGCTTGTGATGTCTAAGCCCGTCCCTTACGACGCTCCTGATTGGCTGTTGATAAGCCAATCACAGGGCTGGGAACTCACAGTCTCTCGAGAGAGTTCACATGGGCAGGATGTATGTTACGCCTCTTTTGAAAGACGTATCCCTCAGAATAGGTGGAACATACATCCTGCCTATGTGAACTCTCGAGAGAGACTGAGTTTCCAGCCCAGTGACTGGCTTACCAACAGCCAATCAGGAGCGTCGTAAGGGACGGGCTTAGACATCACAAGCTCGGTTGATGTGAATCTACTATAGCTAGGGGCAGAGGGGACGGTCGCAAACAGCGTTCAATAATGCCTACAGTGCACCGCGTGAGGTGCAATGATAACGAGGGGTGATAGTAAAGGCAAGAGAAATGAACGGAGGAGGAGGAGGAGAAGGAAAACGGGAGATAAATTAATAAATAAATAAATAGAAACAGGGAAACACCAATCTCGCCCTGATACAATATTGGGGCGAAAACGACAAATCAAAACAGCAGCACAAAAGGAAAATGACCTTTTAAGTTGCAGTTGCAACACCGCTCTTGAGTTACTTCCACACGCGTGACTTTTAACTGTAACAGTCATTAACGAACGGAAGCGCAATCAATGGGCTGTTACGTAACAGAAGAGCTCCGTCTAATGGCCTCCTTACGGGACATCGGATTGGGATGACAATCAAAAATTTCCGATATACAGAGAGAGAGAGAGAGAGAGAGAGAGAGAGAGAGAGAGAATATCCAGCAGTTTAAGCAATTCAGGCAAACCATTAACTGCTTCTAAAGCTAATCATTTACCTTGAGAGAGAGAGAGAGAGAGAGAGAGAGAGAGAGAGAGAGAGAGAGAGAGAGAGAGAGAGAGAGAGCAGCCACTAATTTAAAGTACATCTGTTCATAGGATGTCAACAATCTTGTGCGTCAGTTTGAAATACAACAATATCTTTTCCTCGGCCAAATCCCTAGTCGGGATAGCCGTTTCTCCTCCCATGTCCTCTCGAATGAAGTCCCTCCACGGAACGATCATTATAAATACATCCTTTCGCGTTTGTTTTACATACTCATGCAAATCAATTTTCACTTCTGCAAGAGCACTCTAAGAATATTTGGTATCAATTGATACAAACCACTAAATATATCTAGTAGAACAAGAGCTTAACTTCATCCAGTTTATGAGTCATAAATCATTGCGGACGTCATTTCAACCATAATTTTAACTGTAGTTTTAACTATAATATAGCAGTCACAGATTGAACAAACCCAAGAACTTTAGCCGTCATGATACCTTAGTCTTGGAGACCTTTATTTCCTCATCATCACTAACACAAACTCCCACTTCCCTTCCACCTCATCTCTCCTCCTACTCCCCCGTATACCACCCCCCTCATCATTTTTTCCATTTATTTTTCATTCCAGGAACTTCTGGAAAGCCAGCGGCTGCTCAAAGAGGCGAAACCCTTAAACGCGAACCCAGTTCTTATAAAAAAAGCTTACACGGCAACTACCGTGCATATTGCATCCACCAGATTAAGCAATGTTCCAGCAGTTCCAGCAACCATTGCTTCTGAGGGTAATCGTTTACCTACGGACAGGTGAGAGAGAGAGAGAGAGAGAGAGAGAGAGAGAGAGAGAGAGAGAGAAGCAAGCGTATGGCTCCATGCAATTTTTCCTAATAGAAAAACCTAGTTGTCGACAATGGAAAATCTTTAACCAACATTCACGAGAGAGAGAGAGAGAGAGAGAGAGAGAGAGAGAGAGAGAGAGAGAATTGGGGGGAGTTGGTTGAGCGGGGAGGGGGGGGGGGTAAGGGCTACTGGGACGACAAGGGACGGCCTGACCGTGAAATTTCAAATCAGGGACGAAAGGGGCAATTTGATGGCGGGAACGCGATGAGGTGTGTAATGGGGTTATCTATTCGCTGGGCGAGCGCATACCTTATTACACACGTGGGCGTGTGTGTCTGTGTGATATGATAGATGGCGGCTTCTCACTTTTTTTTTTTTTTCAAGGAACTTACATTAACATTCAGGACAAGAGTCATTTCGCAAAACAGTGTGCTATTTCTCAAGTCTGTCATGCAACGGAGGATGAAAAAAAGACAGAATTCCAGGTGGGCAAAAGCAAGGAATCTCTCCGATACAAACACTACGAAAAGAAACAGATAAATAAATAAATTAATTAATTAATTTAATTAATTAATACATAAATAAATCACCCATTTGCTCTGGAACACTCTAGTACAGTAACACAGGAATTTTTCAGTTTGAATAATCTCCACTATCTAAACCTTACACAGACACACACACGCACACATACATATATATAAGCTATATAGATATAAATATAAATGTATGTATACATATATAATATATATATACATATATATACATATAATATATATAACTGACATACTACGTAGATAAACATACACATATAAACATATATATGCATATGCGTATATTTATAATTAATGTATGTATAATTTATATATAAACTGTATGCATAACGTATATACATATACACATGTAAAGGCATTCTGGGTTTTTATAGGATACTACGCCTATCTCTGTGGTGATTAAATTAAATACTGGAACACTTACAAGAATAAGAACAAGGAGGAAAAACTTTAGAGAAAAAACTACGCTTGATTAAAAAAAAAATAAAAAAAAATAAAAAACCAGCAGCAGAAGAAAAGGAAAAAAAGGAGTCTCATTTTCTTTGATAAAGAACGTAAGAGGGAGGACTTAAGGATTCTGCATCGTCAGTATTGCTACGGACGACATTTGTAAGAATTCTAAATTTGTCAAATATTAAGATTGCGTTTTAATCTTAACCAGGGACTGAACAAAAAGAAAAATATTAACATTATTGCTGAGGGGCGCATAATGATTTAGTGTAAACTATACCACATACAAGATACAATTTGAATCTTCAAATTAGTAAAGTAAGACGCTTTAGAACGTGTTTATATATACAACACACACACACACACACACACACACACACACACACACACACACACATATATATATATATATAATATATATATATATGAACAAAGTATATAACAACAAACAGATAAATAAACAAAAGAAAGTAGCCCAACAGACGCACCGTTATCCGGGAAGCAAAACCCAAGCGTCCAAAATGAAGAAGAAGAAGAAGAAGAGAAAGTCCTGAAATTCTTCGGAATGAATGGGATGGACGAGCGTGAGGGAAAGAAGAAGAAGAAGAAGAAGAAGAGGAAGAAGGGAGACTTCTTCTTCTTCTTCTCCAGATTGCATCTTCCAGCCGGAACATCACTTAAGGAAACCCACCTTTCCCAGCATCCAAAAGGTTACTATTATTTTTTTTCCCATCTTCTTCGATGTCTTCTTATGCTTGTGTAACTGTCAGTGGACTTGTGCACTCCTGTTTATGCATTTGTTAATAGATTTTTCTATGCATTTGTAAGTAGAATTCTTCAATCCTGCTTATCCATTTGCAAGTGGATTTGTGCATTTGTGTTTTAGCATTTGTAAGTGGATTTATGCATTTCTGTTCGCGTATTTGTAAGTGGATTTGTGCATTCATGTTTATGCATTTGTAGGTATATTTGTTCATTCCTGTTTATGACTTTGTAAGTGGATTTGTGCATTCCTTTTTGTGCATTTGTAAAATGAATTGTGCATTCCTGTTTGTGCATTTGTAAAATGAATTGTGCATTCCTGTTTGTGCATTTGTAAAATGAATTGTGCATTCCTGTTTGTGCATTTGTAAAATGTATTGTGCATTCCTATTTGTGCATTTGTAAAATGAATTGTGCATTCCTGTTTGTGCATTTGTAAAATGAATTGTGCACTCCTGTTTGAGCACTTGTAAGTGGATTTGTGCATTCCTGTTCAAACATTTTTCTTAAACCTCACCCTCGATCAATCTGTCGCTTGTGATTTGAGAAAGGTGAAAATACAACGATGATAACTGTGACGCAGAGAGATTGGGAGGCTGGAGGAGGGGGGTGAGGGTTAGGGGGGTGAAGGGGGGGAGGGGGGAGGGGAACAGCCCCCATCTTTCGTAGGAAAGCCGGTAAGTAGTGGGACCGGCTTTCTCGTAAACATTTCGCGAGAACTTTCGGCGATGGTTCCGGGGGAGAGAGAGAGAGAGAGAGAGAGAGAGAGAGAGAGAGAGAGAGAGAGAGAGAATTTAGGTAAAGAAACACGCAAGGAGCGGGCAATATTTTCTAGACTAAACAGAGGCTCATGTGACTACCAGGAGAGAGAGAGAGAGAGAGAGAGAGAGAGAGAGAGAGAGAGAGAGAGAGAGAGAGTCTAGGAAACGAAGAACGTACGTAAGAACTAGGAAATTTTAGACAGGTTAAAACATAGCACAATTGGACTAGAGAGAGAGAGAGAGAGAGAGGGGGGGGGAGAGAGGAGGACTGGGAGGAAGAGAGGGAAAGGGGAGGGGGGGAAAAAAAGAGAGAGAACTTAGTAAACGAGGACGTAAGAAACTCGGAAATTTTAGACAGGTTCATTTGATACCAACACACACACACACAGAGAGAGAGAGAGAGAGGAGAGAGAGACGAGAGAGAGAGAGAGAGAGAGAGAGAGAGAGGAAAAAAATACACAAGGGGAGATATGTCTATAAATTAAACATAAGCTCATGAGCCAACCGCTAGAATTGTCACCAGTTTACTGAACAGCATCAAATCACATTTATTCATTCATTACAATACATACAGAAAAGAACACTTCACAAAAAAAATTTATAAATCAAATAAATTTATTCATAATCATCC
>NC_087210.1:83837515-83855015 GCF_015104395.2 Macrobrachium nipponense | reverse complement strand
TGTATTAAAATGGTAATTATCTAGGTCATTATCTTTCATTAAGGTAGAAAGCCGATCATTTATCCTATAAGATACATTTGTGCATGGCGATGATGCTGTGGATTCAATAAGTATCGAATTTATGGATTGGCAAAGAGAGAGAGAGAGAGAGAGAGAGAGAGAGAGAGAGAGAGAGAGAGAGAGAGAGGAACAGTTTCATTCACGTAGGGATAAGGTTCAGTGTATGTATGTCCACTATGAGAGAGAGAGAGAGAGAGAAGAGAGAGAGAGAGAGAGAGAGAGGAACATTTTCACCCACGGAAGGATAAGGTTCAATGTATGCGCACTAAAAGAGAGAGAGAGAGAGGGAGAGAGAGAGAGAGAGAGAACACATTCATACAAGTCATGATAGGGCGTAAATGAATGCATGTACCAAGCAATAACGGAGAGAGAGAGAGAGAGAGAGAGAGAGAGAGAGAGAGAGAGAGAGAGAGAGAGAGAGAGCGAATCAATCTGCATCATAATAATCACGAGAACGACATAGGGAAAGGGATGCTGACAAAATCAGTTTCCAAATCATTCTCATAACACGAAACTATTTGAAATCACCAAAACGAGATTTCCAAAACTTTCGCTTCCACCGACTCTTCTTTCTGCAGTGTAATTTGGTTATTGCGTCTTTATTCGAGTCCCCACCCCCTCCCCCGCCCCACCCTTCCTCTCATCCAGAGAAACGTCCGAGAGACAATCAGGCAAGAGAAGGGTCAAATGCAATAATTCTGACCTATGGCGGATATCCATTGTGACCTACGGCCATATCTCATATCTAAAGTTAAGGTGAATGAACTACACTGCAATCCTGCAACGTTGTTGTTGATCTCGCAAGGGGAAAAAACGGTATTTTGAAGAGGCGTAACTGTGCCGCCTTTCGAAAGGTGTTGGGGGGGGGGGGGGGGGGGGGGGGGGGGGGGGGGGGGGGGGGGGGGGGGGGGGGGGGGGGGGGGTGGGGGGGGGGGGGGGGGGGGGGGGGGGGGGGGGGGGGGTGGGGGGGGGGGGGGGGGGGGGGGGGGGGGGTGGGGGGTGGAGGGGGGGGGGGGGGGGGGGGGGGGGGGGGGGGGGGGGGGGGCTGGTGGACCCACTCCCTTCTTGAGGAATTCTCAACGAGGGTCTTGTTGGGCCGTGTCAGTAATAACGCAAATCATTATGCAGCCTTCTAACAATAATGAAATGTGCATCTTGGTGATGAATAGAGAGAGAGAGAGAGAGAGAGAGAGAGAGAGAGAGAGAGAGAGAGAGAGAGAGAGAGAATAGTTTCATACGTACAAGTACGGATTGGGCTTATTGTATGCAAGGTCTATTATTTAGACCTTGAGTGTATGTATGTACCAGGCAATAACGAAGAGAGAGAGAGAGAGAGAGAGAGAGAGAGAGAGAGAGAGAGAATCATTGTGTTGCCCTCTCTTCCTCACTCTCTTTTCATAATTGAATCACCTATATATTCTTCAACACTATAAGAAGTTCAGATGGGGTTTTCCCCGTCTTAACTTCGAAGCTTTTACTGACCCCAAATGACTTTTTACTAAGCTTTTACGACCAAATTCAAAATGAAGAGAATTTTTTTTTTTTTTTTGGTGGTCATATCAGCATAAAGTGGGAGAATCATTCCTTCCTTAGGTTAAAGTATTCAAGTTGTTATAGTGTTTTTTGTTATATCCCTTCTATAAGCATTCTTTGTGAGGAATAAAAATCATCAATGTTTTAAAATATCAGACTTAAAACAATAATAACTAATATTACCAAACCCATCGCAATTTATTTATTTATAATTTTCTTTTTTTTTTCCCTTCCACTATTTCTTGAACCAAAGAAAACTCTTGCCTGAAGGCGGTGGCGATTGTTCCAGCATTTCATGTGTACAATCACCGACAAACGCTTTCTTTATGGCCCCCGTCCTCTCCCCCCCCCCCCCCCCCCCACCCCCCCCATCGGCCCCCCCACCCAAAATCTCCAAGTTTCATGTTTAAAAAAAATGCACATGCATACATAGATAACATCCACGTGAGGAAATACAAAAAAATAAAGCTTTCAAAGCCACTTCCTATACCAACACGCGAAGTGTCAACTAGCCTAAAAAATAACTCGGGTAAACTGAAGGAGGAGGAGGGGGCTGTGGGTAGGGTAGGGGAGGGGATGGGAGTGGGAAGAGGAAATAGACCCGGAGGGGGGGTGGGGATCCCCTTGCATCAATTCGACAAAGGCAGTAAACTCGTCTGCACTTTCGTTCCACAGGTAGAATGGGGACACGTTTGAAAGGGTGTGTGTGTGTGTGTGTGTGTGTGTGAGAGAGAGAGAGAGAGAGAGAGAGAGAGAGAGAGAGAGAGAACTGACCACTCCCCTGAGTACTAGCGGCTTTTAAATGATCTTTTGCACAAGATTAATTTAAAAGGTGAAATGTACCACAGGAACCGCGGGTAAATCGAACGAGATGACACTAATTTTTGACAGTCAGTCTGAGTGACTGTAAGGAACCTTCAGTGTTGATGTTTACTGCAACCAGACTATGAAAAATATACAGTATCCTTACTGCATAAACCTATACAATTGAGAGAGAGAGAGAGAGAGAGAGAGAGAGAGAGAGAGAGAGAGAGAGAGAGAGATTAGTATGAAAAATTTGTTGGATACATATTCCAGCTGCTTAAAATCATACGATTGAGAGAATTGTGACAGTATGAATGAATGAATGAGAGAGAGAGAGAGAGAGAGAGAGAGAGAGGAGAGAGAGAGAGAGAGAGAGAGAGGTCACGAAAACATGGGTGGTTACATGTTATTGCTGCTTAAAGCTATGCAATTGAGAGAGTTGTGACTGTATGAGAGAGAGAGAGAGAGAGAGAGAGAGAGAGAGAGAGAGAGAGAGAGAGAGAGAGAGGATTATGAAAACATGGGTGGGGTCCGTTTCCTCTGGTGGCCAGTGTCCAGCTAAACAAACAAGCTATCAGCAGTGAAAGCAACGTCTAGTGAAAAGCAAAAAACGCCAACAGGTCTAGTGGAGGTCTGGTATTTAAATTCACTGACTCTCTTCCCATTTGCTCCCATCTCTCAATAAGGTATTCGTGTTATGAAAGCGAGCTGCATCCCTCCCCCACACCCAACTCCCTTACAGCACGAGGGGTATAATTATAATTTAATACTATCATGGGAGCATCAGTGACACTGATTTTATACAAAGCCTTTACATAAAATCAATTCTACTGATGATGGCTTCCTTAAAAGAGGGTCTACCGTCTACTCCCTTCATATTATTATTATTATTATTATTATTATTATTATTATTATTATTATTATTATTCACAACATGAACCCTATTCCTATATTGGACGAACCACCAAAGGGTGCCACCGAGTTGAATTCCAAGATTCCAAAGAATATTATGGTGTTCATTGCAAAGAGGCGACAGAAGGTCTTGGGAAATACACACAAAGAAGAGATCAATCATTAAAAAAAATAAAATATATAAAAAATGTAAGTAAATAATTAAAATACATGAAGCATTGTATCAGGGTAGCAATGCATAGCATCGTCGCTTGAACTTCTACACAGGTGATGTGTGCATACCTGGTGGAAGTGTCCCTTTGGGGTGGGTGTTGTTGGGGGGGGGGGGGGAGTTAGTGAGAAGCAGGTGGGTGAGAGAAGGGGGAGAAGGGGGAGGGAGGGGGGGGATGAAAGCCTTCAGGTATCTCATTAACGACTCTGACACCTGAGATTCTGTAACGATCTGTAATCATGTAACCTTCGGCTCCATTTCAGCGTCTGGGATTTTAATATCTACCCATTTATCACTAATAGATCAGAAAGGTCATCATTCCTTTCACGCGCCTGTCCCAGTGGCGCAACTCGTTTATATTTTAAAGTACAAAGTCAGTCTATTTAAAAAGAAGGATATATTCAACTGCATGGACTTACTTTGTCAGAAACAAAAGGCATTATCACACTTGATTAATAATAAATACGTGAATAAAAGAAACAGAAATAATGAATAAAAAAACAGGAAACTGGAAAATCTTGGAGGGAAAAACACATGCATCAGGGCAGTGAAAAAGTGAAATTATAAATTTCTCTCTCTCTCTCTCTCTCTCTCTCTCTCTCTCTCTCTCTCTCTCTCTCTCTCTCTCTCTCTCTCTCTCTCTCCGGGATACTCCATCCTTTGTTGCTTAATGAAAAGCAAAGTAAATTAATAGAGGGCATTAAAATAAAAAAATAAAAATTGAAGGGTTTCATAATCTACTGCATATATATATATATATATATATATATATATATATATATTATATATCTATATATACGTATACGTATTTATATAATAAATATAAAAATAGTATATATTATTATATATATATATAGTGTGTGTTTCAACGTCTCATGAGATGCAAAGTAATGACCGAAAAGCATATTAACACCACCCTCTTCTTAAACCGCCCCCCTCACCTCCCTCCCCATATACTAAGGGTCTTCCCAAAGGTGTTCCAGGGCCACTTTTTTTTATTTTTTTTTATTTTTAGCGAAGAGCTTTCCAGTGTCCTAGGCTCCAGGGGGTCTCTTTCAGTGGTTCCAGGGAGCGCAGACGGTTAGAGGACACTCAAAAAACGCGCCCGAAAAAAAAAAAGAAAAAAAAAAAAAAAAAAAAAAAGAAAAAAAAAAAGGCAAGAACAGGCGGTACGCCTTAATGGGTACCCCCCCACTATGAAGGGGAGTAAATCAGATGATAATGGTCAGCGGCGTTTAATATAATGGGCGGGTTAATGGCCGCCGGGTGACATGGACGCCCAGGGAAGTGGATACAGTACCCTATATATATATATATATATATATATATATATATATATATATATATATATATATAGTATAGTATATATACATATACATATATATATATATATATATACATATATATAATATATGTCCATATCGCCCACACAACTTCTATATCCTTAATTACACTAAAGGACGAATGAAGCAACATGAATGCCCTAACAGCCTCCTCCCACGAGAGAGAGATCCCCCTAGAAGAACACTATTCGCTCCGTCGTCGACACCTGCGACGAATCGTAAAGTTTGAGTCAGAGGGGCATAAATCGCTCGCTCACAGCATTTATTTGGAGCGATTTCCCAATCGCCATTTCATTGCTTCTCTTCAAAGTGGTGGTACTAAAAGTCGTCGAGATAGGTGATAATAAATGAACACGTTCGGCAATCGATCATCCTTTGCAGTAACATAGTTTCTTTCTTGATGGCTGATGCCCTGTTCATATCATGTGAAAAGAGAGAGAGAGAGAGAGAGAAGAGAGAGAGAGATTACCTCTAATAAAAGTGAATTCACCAAAATACGCGGTTTTAGCGAAGAGAGAGAGAGAGGAGAGAGAGAGAGAGAGAGAGAGAGAGAGAGAGAGAGAGAGAGAGCCTCTGACAATAGAACATTCACTAAAATACGAAATGTTAGTGAACAGAGAGAGAGAGAGTGAGAGAGACTCTGACAATAAAACATTCACTAAAATACTAAATGTTAGTGAACAGAGAGAGAGAGAGAGAGAGAGAGAGAGAGAGAGAGAGAGAGAGAGAGATTCCCTCTGACAATGGGATACTAACCAAAATAATAGGTGTTACTGAACTCTAGCGAAACCACCAACAACAACAACGACAACAGCAGCAGCAGCAGCAACACAACCCGTGCTGTTGAACTCACAACAGCTTAGCACAACACTTCAACCAAAGCACAACCCCGGAACATGACATCATCATACCGAAACCAAATTGTTGTAGGCAAGTTAACACTTCTGTTTGGCGAACAACGGAATGACGACATGTCAGCTTTCATGAAGCTTCCTCAGACTCTTTGATTTAGTGCGAAATATAATCATTTCAAGCTTTATTATTATTATTATTATTATTATTATTATTATTATTATTATTATTATTATTATTATTATTATTCAGAAGATGAGTAAAGTGGCTATTGGCTTGAAATTCAAGTTTCCATAGAATATTAGCGTTCTTTTAATTAAAGTTACAGAAGGTAATGGGATATACAGAAATAATATAAATATATATATATATATATATATATATATATATATATATATATATATATGTGTGTGTGTGTGTGTGTGTGTAGATCCGCTTACAACGTTCGTGACATTTACGTATAATCATGACAGAACACACACACCAAAACTGCGTATAGAACTCGATTCCTAACAATTATTATCATTTTTTTTTATCGAACATATGTGTAATTTCTGAAAGAAAGTTTGTGAAATCCCACCACCACCACCACCACCACCACCATCATCATCATCATCATCATCATCATCATCATCTCTCTCTCTCTCTCTCTCTCTCTCTCTCTCTCTCTCTCTCTCTCTCTCTCTCTCTCACCTGTGTGAATTAAAGGCAGCGCACCTGTTCATCCATGACACCTGGCCGAACAGTCGTGCCTGCCATCCGTCTCGTTCCAGAGCGCCGGCGAGCATCACAAGGCTCATATCCTTAAATTTCCGGCAACTACAAATACGTCAATTTAAACCCTACGGGCATTTCAACCTTACTTCTTCAGGCTTTCGGGAATTACGTATGTCTCAAGTACTTGAAAATACGTCAATTTAACCCCTATGGGCATTTTAGCCTTAATTTCCTAGGCTTCCGGGAACTACAACTATCTCTTAAATTCTTAGGCTTTCGGGAACTACGAATGTCTCAAGTAATTGAAAATACGTCAGTTTAACCCCTATGGGCATTTTAGCCTTAATTTCTCATGCTTCCGGGAATTACAACGGTCTCTTACTTTCTCAGGCTTTCGGGAATTACGAACGTCTCATGTAATTGAAAGTACATGAGTTTAAACAATACGGGCATTAGCCTTCCTTCTTCAGGCTTTCGGGAACTACGAATGTCTCTCGTAACTGCAAATAAATGCGTCAATTTCGAGCAAAATGAACTTTCAGCGTTTAATAATTTCGGAAAATGATGTAGTCATATAGAGCAGTATTCGGTTAACAAAGCGGTACTCACTGTAGAGGACCACTTTTCGAGTTATGAGAAAGACAACTACGTATTATATCGAAAAATAGTGATGTTTGACACTTCATATATTCACCATTCTCGGAAGAAGGTGCAAGGGAGAAAAATGGCAATGGCTGGAGTATATTATCAACTGAAAGGAGGAGGAGGAGGAGGAGGAGGAGGAGGGCATTCTATCAACTTATAGGCTCTCGCAAGTGTTTTTTTAGAAACCTACTTTCCAAACAGCAGTACCTCAGCACCGAGGCCTATACAAAATAGGCCTTGGGTAGCATGATCGAGCGCCAAAGGCTTTGGCGAGTATCTAAAATAAGTGGTTTTGCCCTAAATACAGTAGCCTAGACTTATTTGCGTCTCTGTACAAAAAAGAAAAAAAAAAGAGAAAAAAGGAGACAATGATCGATTTTAGGCCTACGGCTAGAAAGAAAACCATAGAAACTTCATTTTCTTAATAAGTAATCAATCTGACGGAGATATGATTTGGCAGATGACATTATTTGGCCTTATTCTGGAGAGAGAGAGAGAGAGAGAGAGAGAGAGAGAGAGAGAGAGAGAGAGAGAGACCGAATCTCACTTGAAACTTTCAGGAAGATTAGGCTTCAAATGACTCCTAAAAATCAGGCAACTTATCATATGACAGTTACCAGGGCAAGTAACGAAGAACATCACATTGAGAAAGCTAAGAATTAAACACATTTTCTGGGGCAACAAACGAACACATTTCAACACAGGAGAGCAGTTTCAAACACAGTAATACTATAACTCCATGTTTATAAAATACGGTCCCCTGAAAAGGTATCACATGTCTAAAACAGCTGCTCGTTTTTATAAAGTTCACAGTTTACTCATCGGTTACGTACTAAGGTTATTGAATGTAGCAGAAATCAGGTGTCTTTTTTTTTTTTTTTTTT
Organism: Macrobrachium nipponense; assembly: GCF_015104395.2. Lineage (NCBI taxonomy): Eukaryota > Metazoa > Arthropoda > Malacostraca > Decapoda > Palaemonidae > Macrobrachium > Macrobrachium nipponense. The sequence goes on along the minus strand of NC_087210.1, from coordinate 83,847,054 downwards.
TTTCAAAAGTAACATTCATCTGTTAATGACGTCGAGAGACTGATGGCCAACAGTCCACAACGTCCCCCGAAATATATAAACCTCAAGATTTATGTACTACATACATTACCGAATGGGGCACGTGAGAACAAAATACAAGACATATATATATACATATATATATATATATATATATATATATATATATATATATATATATATATATATGTTTGTAAGTATGTAGGTATACACAAATGTACATAATGCATATATATAATAATTATATATATGTAACCTACATATATACATTAATACTGAATTCGTATATTATATAATATTATTATAATATATAAATAGATATAATATAGTTAATTATATATACTATAGATATAAATATTATATATATATATATATATAAAGAAAGCGGAATACCACCAGGAAAAATGGTTTAGTCAGAAATCCAAGCACTTTCGTCTTTACTAAAACATTGTCAAGAAGCCCCCTAATGACAATGTCTTAGTAAAGACGAAAGCACTTGGATTTCTGACTATCATTTTCCTGTGGTATTCGCTTATTTAATTGAAGTCACGTGCATCTAATGTGATTTTTATAATAGTATATATATATATAAAATATATTTAAAATACATTTAATATAATATATATATATATATATATGTACTATATATATATTTATAGTATTTATATATAGATATATATATATATATATACATATATATATGTAATTATAAAATAAAAATAAATATATAAATAAAAATATCTATATATATATATTTATATATATATATATATATATATATATATATATATATATATCTAAATAAATCAGGAGAGAGAGAGAGATGAGAGAGAGCGAGAGAGAGAGAGATGGAGAGAGAGAGAGAGAAGACTGAGAAGGAGAGAGAGGAGAGAAAATAATGGAAGTAAATGTCACGAACGACCAGTCACGTGCCGAATACATTCAGCCGAGGAGAGCGTTTAATTAAGCGCGCCAAAGTTTGAATATCAAAATGGGATCGTTGAGCCAACTCTCCTATATGGAAACGAAGAGCATCTTTGACAGCAAAACGGTTGAAGTTGTGGGAATTAAAAGTTTGATTTTTATGTATGTGCAATCTGAAGGCCTGGGTGGGTAAAGGTATGACTTGGGGAGTTAGGTAACAGAAATGGTACTCTTAGAGTTGGTTGAATAGAGGCGCTTAGGAGTGAGAAATATGAATAGGCTAATAGTACCGAAGTGTGTGTGTGAGTGTGTGTGTAAATACGTATGTTTCACGATTTGCTCAGCCCCCCAAAAAATATAAATAAATAAATAAAAACAAGAGGTGCTATAGTAGATTCACATCAACCGTCCATTTGACGTCTAGGCCAGTTCCTCACGACGCTCCTGATTGACTTTTGATACGCCAGGCACAGGGCTGGACACTCTCAGTCTCTCTCGAGAGTTCACATAGGCAGGATGTATGTTCCACCTCTCCTGAAAGACGCATCCCTCAGGAGAGGTGTAACATAGATCCTGCCTCTGTGAACTGTCTCGAGAAAATTGAGTTTCCAGCCCTGTCATTGGGTTATCAACAGCCATTCAGGAGCTTCGTAGTAAGGGATTGGCCTAGACGGCTGATGTGAATCTACTATAGTGAGCCAAATAAGAAAACAGGCATTACACCTGTTACGGAGAAAAAGGCCCCCATAAGAAAGTCTATTACCATATGGATATACATGTGACAACAGCACATGTGCTACGACCTCGCGCCTAAGTGTGTATATTCTATGATGAATGTGACAGCAATGTGTTTATTCAGGCATTCTGTACACAGGTAATATGTATTTCTGCACAGTGACTCTAACGTAGGTTACTCTTCGCGAATTCAATATGAAAAAGGAGTACTTCGTGTAATATTCCACACGAAAATGGATTCTTTCGTATAGGATTCTCCATGGAAAAGGAATCCTTCGTATAATATTCTCCCAGGCAAAGGAATCCTTCGTGTAATATTCTCCCAGGAAAAGGAACCCTTCGTATAATATTCTCCCTGGAAAATGCATCCTTAGCATATCCTTCCTGGAAAATTAATCCTTCGTATAATTCTCCGAGGAAAAGGAATCCTTCGTGTAATATTCTCCCTGGAAAAGGAACCTTTCGTATAATATTCTCTCTGGAAAAGGAATTCTTTGTATAATATTCTCCATAAAGGAGGAATCCTTCGTTTAATATTCTCCCTGAAAAAGGAATCCTTCGTATAATATTCTCTCAGGCAGAGGAATCCTTCGTATAATATTCTCCCAGGCAAAGGAATCATTCGTATAATATTCTCTCAGGCAGGGAAATCCTTCGTATAACATTCTCCTGAGCAAAGGAATCATTCATATAATATTCTCAGGCAGAGGAATCCTTCATATAACATTCTCCTAAGCAAAGGAATCCTTCGTATAATATTCTCTCAGGCAGAAGAATCCTTCGTGTAATATTCTCCCTGGAAAAGGAATTCTTCGTGTAATATTCTCCATAAAAAAGGAATCATTCGTATAATATTTTCCCTGAAAAATTAATCCTTCGAGTAATATCCTCCCTGGAAAAGAAATCTTTCGTGTAATAGTTTCCCAGACTAAGGAATCCTTCGTATAGTATATATATATATATATATATATATATATATATATATATATATATATATATATATATATATGTGTGTGTGCTTATGTGCATGCAAAACCAGAAACAAGCATTCTCGATAAGTTCAATAACACTGGAAAAAAAATGCTGACATCAAATACGACCGCAGCACATCAACTAATTTCCTAACAGCAAACTGGAGGAAAAAACACCGACGCCTGAAAAACATTGTGAAACACGAAAGAAAAAAAACCAAACTTACCAAAAACGTGAAATTATCGTACATCTGAAAACTAACGCTTTACACAAAAACAACTTTTGTTGGCAAAATGTCGAATTTTAATCGCTGTGTTGAAAGCTTATTCTCCTTCGTGTTTTAATTTTCATAAGAAAAACAAGAAAAACATATATATATATATATATATATATATATATAATATAGTATATATATATATATATATATATAGTATATATATATATATATATATATATATATATATATATATATATATATATATATGAAGAAATGCTTCTACTATTCATATTTGAAAAAATGGCCACATATCGTAAGCACTTTCTTTTTGAATAAGGTACAATACACCAATACTGATATTACACAACGAGAAAGAAATAATAATAATAATAATAATAATAATAATAATAATAATAATAATAATAATAATAATAATAATAATAATAATAACAGGATGAGTCACAAAAATGATTAAATAATCCACAATGGTGTGAATGTAAATATATATCACATAACTATATTTCCAACCTTCCTGTCCACATGAGCGATCAATTCAAATGGAGGAGATTCTCACGCGCTCACTTACGTAAGCGACCTTCACTCTTGGACAATCGCGAACCTGCAGATCTAGAGAGAGAGGGAGCAATGAATGTTACTGGATGTAAGTATTTGGAAATTCATGTAATGGTCGACGAGGGAAGTCCACGCATAGCTAAAGATAAGAAGATTAGCCAGGTATGTACAAAAGACTATAAGAAGAGACTCGGAGTGCCCAGGGAAGCTGAGGTGGGAATGGATGGAGGAGCTGTTGAACCAATTCTCCTTTATGGTAACGAAGTGTGGATGTTAATTGTGAACGATAAAAAAAGGTTGAAGATGGTGACGATGAGCTGTCTGCATTGTATATGTGGTGTAGGAACTAAAATGGTGAATAAATGTGGAGATACACAGGAATTGTAAAGAATGGAGATGCACAGTAATTGTATAGAATTAGCTTAGGCAAGAGGATGGATTACAGTGTTAGTGAAAACTACTCACGATTCGGAAATGCTGAAAACCGAATGGTCTAGAAAGTCCTGGACAGATGGCATGAAATGGACATTGGAAAGGAAGGGCCTTCATAGCTACAAGTGTTTTTGAGTCTGTCAGATAAAAGTGAATGGCGGTATATGTTACCTGTGTGGGTGGTGGAATTCTGACGCGTTGCTGATGAGTCTTTTTCATAAGTTTACGAAGTGGCTAATTTTTTACACACACACATCTAAATATATATATATATATATATATAATATATATATATATATATATATACATATATATATATACATATATGATTATAAAGTCAGCTACAGCTAAATACCACTGGAATGAAGAGTGCTTCAACGATATTCAAAATATATATAAAAGAAAGTCATAATGATGAATCCGGCGAAAAGGGAATTCATAATACATATAAGAGAATTTTATGCTAACAGTCCAAGGACCGAATTATATTCAAAGGTAATCGGCAAAAACAGAGTTTGTCGAAATATCTTATGAGATATATCTAAGAATTATTATCAGTATTAGTCCAGAGATGAACCCTATTCACATGGAACAAGCCCACCACAGGGGCCACTGACTTGAAATTCAAGCTTCAAAAAAAGTTTGAATTGAGTAAGAGAAGGTAAAGGGAAAACAGAGAGAAGAGATACCACTCATTAAAAAGAAAGAAAAAAAATAGATAAAAATGTATGAACAGAATGTATCAAAATTCAAAGAGAAGAGCATCAGGGTATAGCAATGTATTGTACCTCCGCTTGAACTTTTGAAATTCCAGTTGCACGACGTCCTCAGGGAAACTGTTCCACCGTCCCATCATGGGGGGAATAAAAAAAGGCCTATGGAACTAGAAAACGGTATTCTGCGATGGACGATGTATTTCTTCAAAGATACAGGTCCTCTACAGCGTTGCCAATTTAGTGGAGCTTCACACATACGCCGATGCATTTACAAACTGTCTCCATGAATTCAAGTTGTCATAATAATGCAATAATGATAAAATTGCTCTAATATGTATATATACTACAAATAGTTACGCTAATTTTACTTATTTCCCCGGTTTTGTGTAAGTCTCAACCCACGTGGTGGGTGAATAGGTGCAGCGGTCGACGGCAGGTATAACTCATCATTACGTAATGATCCTTTAGATCAGAACAGGTGTATGTGTATGGGTCCCGAAACTCTCAGCCGCGGCCCATGAAGCTTTCAGCCACGGCCGGGTGGTGGTCTGTGGTGCTGGCACCATGACGTACGATCAAGGCGAACTTTAACGTTAGATAAAATAAAAACTACTAAAGCTACAGGGCTGTAATTTGGCATGCTACATGATTGGAGGGTGGATGACCAACATAACAATTTGCAGCCCTCTAGCCTCAGAAGTTTTTAAGATTTCAGGGCGGACGGACAGACAAATGGCCATCGCAATAGCCTTCTTTTACAGAAAACTAAAAAGGCCAGCTCGCTTTAGATATAGGCCGAAAATATTACAGTAGTGTCAGCTTTTTACGTTACAGAGGTAAGATTCGGATGCGAGTAATTATCTCAGTATTTATGCCGCTAAAGAAAGCGAGAGCATATCTGAAAGAAAGGCATAGCAAGTCCGAAGCTACCTAGCTCTCTCTCTCTCTCTCTCTCTCTCTCGTAGTAGCCATCTTGCTTGGTGAACCGTACCCGCGTAGAAGTCACAATAATCAACAGATATCACAAGTTTAACATACGACTAGAATTTGAGAAATATCTAGAAGTGTTCGTGAACTACGGTGATAAGATTAGTGTGAAAATAGTAGGATAAAGCGTCTTCTAAGTTAGTTTATCAAGTGTAATACTATAAATCAGAACAAGATGGCAGTAAGTTCCAACTGCGGGAAAAGGTGGCGTAATTTGGCGTGTTTAGCAGATTCGCAATACGATGAGGTAGCAGGAAGGGAACTGGCATTTCTCATCTATGAAATCAGCAACAGTCCTAACCAAAAAGATACAAAAGCATTCATAGATATATTAGAAGGATATAATCCTTCAAACTGGAACAAATCTAATGAAAACATCTTGAAAATAATTGAAGAAGTTCCAAATAAAATCCAAGTGGTCAAGAGACTCATAAAGAAATATCATAAACCAACATATTCCGACAAAGAAAATGAATAAGGTGAATCTTGTGAATATACTAATTGATGCATTAGGAAAAAGAATGCCAAAAGCATGCAAACTGTGTAAGGTTTGGTATAGCATAGTCAATCCACAAAAACCTAATCAGAAAATGTGCTGCATGCAACATTCCGACCCATCCACAGTGTGCTGAGGTAATACAAGATTGAGAAAAGATACAAGAATTTTTGTTCAAACATGTCTATCATGGATAGACAATGTTATTAAATCAAGATTGAATGTACAAATAGTTGAGGATGAAGAAGAAGAGGAAGAGGAAGAAGAAGAAGAAGAAAAAGAAGAGAGGAAAACGGAAGAAAAGTAAACAAAAATGAAATGACAGAAAAAAAAATAAGGAAAACAAAGAACAAGATAAAAGTATGGATGCCAGAGATACTCATTGATACTACTATGAGGCAATAAAGCAGCATACCTACGAAGAAATAAATACGATATGACAACAGAAAAGCAAATCCCGAAGAGGCTCTACCCAGATCTATACAATGACGGGAAAGAGGAAAAAATAGACAAGAAAGACAAAATCTGCAACCTTTTGAAAAGAGGGAATTGCAGATTTGGAGAAAGATGTTACTACAAACATCCTAAGATATGTCAACAAAACTATGAAATATATGGTAAATGTGCATACTTAGATGGATATGGGGAGATTGCAGAGATCTGCATCCAAAAATATGTAAAAACAAAAATAAAAGAAGGAAAAGGATGTAAGTTCGACAAAAAATGCAAATATATGCACCCTGTAGCCATGAATCATAATCAAATAAATAACCAACCAAGTAATAAAATCCAAAATAAGAAAAACAAATAAAGAGAGAAATCAAAGAATATCAGGTAAAAGAGAAAAGCAAACCACCAATGAGATATGCAGAGGTGTCAGCAAAAAAATTTCAAAGCATCAGCTCCGAAATTCTACTCAAGAGATAATCAACTGTATTTATTATGCAAGAGGATATTGCAGAAACGGAGAAAAGTTGCAGATTCAGACACAAAATTAATAATTATGATGAAGGAAGATCAAATATTATGGAAAAGTTGGATTTTTTAATGTCAGAATTTCTGAAATGAAAAAAAAGAACAACATACCAGAACAGGAAAGAGACATGGGAAAATCCTTATTACTATCAGTATTAAATGAAGGAGAAAACACGCAAACCATCATAGTGATGAATGCGCAGGGTTTAGTTACGAGTAACTCAAAAAGAAAAAAAAAAATAGAGTACTTAGAAGAACTAACCCAAAATGAAAAGAAATAGATATAATGAATATAAGTGAAACCTGGTATTCCAAGAGACTGGAATGATGATCAAATAAAAGGGTTCCAAACTTATAGATCAGATAGAAAAAATAGGAATCAAGGGGGAACCGCAATATATGGGAAAAGACAAAAAACAAGGAAAAAATATATGAGAAATATAGTAACTCAGAATGTGAACTAATAGCGGTAGAATTTGAATCTGAAAAATTGATGAACATAGTAATATATAGACCTCCTAATACTAAAGAGTTTGACTTAATAATTGAAAATTGGATGATATATGTAGAAATCACAAGGACTGGACTATTCTCCTATCTGGTGACTTCAACTTCCTTTCGTAGAATGGAAAGAACGAATAGGAGATTGTGGTTTGTACTTATACATATAAAAAAAGAGAGTAATAGTAGTGCAGAAGATAAGAGGCAATTTGAAAAGCTATTAGATATGCTACTAGAATACAACATTCAACAAATAAATCACCTGCCAACAAGAAAGGAAAATACTTTAGACCTAGTATTTGTGAACGAGATGAATTATGTTAAAGAAATAATAGTTTATAATGCGAGTATTTCAGACCATAATGTCATAGAATTAAACAGTTCATTCCAAAGCAAGTGAAAATAGAGATAAGCAAGAAATGAAAAAGTGGGAAGGATATGGAAAATACAACTTCTACAGTAAAAATATAAAAATGGTCAGAAATTAATGAAGAATTAAACAAAGATTGGGATAACATTTTCGTAAGTGATGACATAAGGGTAAATACGGAGATATTATATAAAATATTGGAGATAATAGTGGAAAAATATATACCGAAGAAGAAAAGTAAAAACATCATTCATGCATACCAAGAGACAGAAGGATCTTGTTCCAGAAAATCAGAAAGTGGAAAAAAAGGTCTTGCAAAAGAAAAAATGCATGGAAAGTTATAGAACTAAAAAGTAAGATAGAAAAATGCAGAACAAAAGATTATACAATCAAAAGAAAATGAAAAACGGGACTTGGAAGAAAAAAACCCTATTAAATATCAAGCAAAACCCCAAACTATTATACTCATATGCGAAGAAGATGAATAAAAGAAGAATAGAAATAGGCCCTCTGAGAATTGAAGGGAGATTAAACGAATGAAAAAAAAAAAAAAAAGGAAATTTGCAACATACTGGCAGAAACGATATAAGAGAGAATTCACCCCTAGAATAGATAATGAAGATAATGATATAGAAGTAAGGGATGAAAATAGTGAATATTTAGCTGACATAGATATTAATGAAGCTGATATTGTGCAGGCTATTAATGAAATTAAAAATGGAGCTGCTGCAGGGCCTGATGGAATTCCTGCTATTTTGTTAAAGAAAGTAGTTATTCTATCGCAAAGCCACTTGCAATATTATTAAGACAAAGTGTAGATACAGGCAAGAATATATGGATGAGCACAAATTAGCATATATTACCCCTACTTTCAAAAGTGGATCAAGACTAGAGGCAAGTAATTATAGGCCTGTGAGTCTAACATCACATATTATGAAAGGTGTTATGAAAGGGTAATGAAGAAAAATATTATGAAACATTTAATAAAAAATAATTTGTTTAATAAAGGACAACATGGTTTCGTACCCGGAAAAAGTACACAAACCCAACTGTTAGTCCACCGTGAAAACATATTCAAAAATATGAAAAGCGGAAATGAAACAGATGTGGTTTATTTGAGACTTTGCAAAAGCTTTTGATAAAGTAGACCATAATATTATTGGCGAAGAAAATTAGAAAACACAATATTGTGGATAAAGTAGGAAGATGGTTAAAAGAATTTTTACACAACAGAAAACAGATAGTTATTGCAAACGACGAGAAATCGGATGAAAGCCAAGGTAATACCTTTTCCCCCCCCTCCGGTGCCGCAAGGTACGGTGTTAGCTGCAATACTGTTTGTTATTATGATTGAAGACATAGACAATAATGTTAAGGATTCGGTAGTGAGTAGTTTCGCAGATGACACAAGAATAAGTAGGACATTATTGTGATGAAGATAGGAACGCTCTACAAAGAGACCTTAACAAAGTATATGATTGGGCAGAGGTAAATAGGATGGTATTTAACTCTGATAAATTTGAATCAATAAATTATGGAGACAGAGAAAGAAAGCTATATGCATATAAGGGACCTAATAATGAGACCATCACAAATAAGGAAGCAGTTAAAGACCTTGGTGTG
>NC_087210.1:83832515-83835015 GCF_015104395.2 Macrobrachium nipponense | reverse complement strand
AGTATAGAAAAAAAAGCGAGAAAAACTTCCTCATTCAAGGTTTTTAGTCACGTTTATATTATTAATTAATTTCCCGAATGATACATCTTGCTTAGGCGTGCGTACGTTTGTATGTCTATTGTGTGAACCAACCAGGTTTCAAAATTATTTCCTCTGGATGGGTATGTCACCTGTGGAAAGAGAGAGAGAGAGAGAGAGAGAGAGAGAGAGAGAGAGAGAGCACAATATATAAATCAGGCAGAAAGGAAATATAAACGGAGGTACAGCAAAAGAAACGGAAGAGGTTGCAGCTACGGGATGAAGGGACGCTGCAAAGAGCCTTTAAGTAATGTCTATACGGTGCATCACGTGAGGTACACTGCACCTCGAGGTACAGTACATACGTGAGGTTCAACTGACGGCACTATCCAACACGAGAGAGAGAGAGAGAGAGAGAGAGAGAGAGAGAGAGAGAGAGAGACTTTAGATAATTAAAAAAACAAAATATTTAGCAGTGGAGAAAAGTTACAAACTTTCCTGATTCCTTCTCGACGTCAACTTGCTCTGTAATTATCCATTTTCAATACTGGTCTCTTTAGCACTGCCCGATTTTTTTTTTCAGTGTTACAAATAGAAACAAGCAACCCTCACGCCAACTACATGCTGCTTGGGAATGACATAAATAGCGTAGAACAAGAAGACCTTGGAGTCATTATAACCAAGGACTTTTAATCCACAAAGCAGTGCATAAAAGCAGAAAAGAAGGCAGAGAAACTAGTGGAATACATAGAGGCAGTTCCGATACAGAAACAAGGAAACGGTGCTGCAGCTCTACACATCAATAGTTAGACCCCATCTTGAATATGCAGTGCAGTTTCGGTCACCAACACTAGATAAGGACATCAATAGATTAGAAGGGGTACAAGCAAGAGCCACAAAGTTAATTCCCTCCATCAGGCAAATAGGTTACCGAAGACGACTAGAGAGCCTGAACATTAGGATTAGGAACACGACGATTGCAAGGACAACTAATGGAAACATTAAAAATACTGAAAGGCATAACAAAAGCAGACTGTAACCTATTTGCGCTAAACGAAAACCCGACAAAAAATAAGGGATGAAAACTAGAGCTGAAGATATACAACATTGCAGGAACTTCATCACATACAAGATATGTGACACGTGGAATAAACTGCCACCAGAAGTTATAAACAAAATGCTAGGGAAAATCAATACTGAATGGTTTTAAATTATAATTCTGACAGAAATAAACCCCAATGGAATTGCTATGATTTCTCGACCGTTCTTAAGCGAGGGAATTGGACCGTCTTATTATTGCGTGTTTCATCACTGCTTCAGTCTCTACCGGCATCAGATAAGGTTGGTCCTTATCTCGAAATATAAATCCGCTGCCACTCCTCTCTCTCTCTCTCTCTCTCTCTCTCTCTCTCTCTCTCTCTCTCTCTCTCTCTCTTGATGAAGTAATCCCCCCAAAAAGGGGGGTTGCAGCAAACTACAAGAAAATCTCTCTCTCTCTCTCTCTAGATGAAGTAATCCCTTTCTTCAAAAAAGGGGTTGTAGTAAGCTACAAGTAAATCTCTCTCTCTCTCTCTCTCTCTCTCTCTCTCTTGATGAAGTAATCCCCTTCTTCAAAAAAGGGGTTGCAGCAAGCTACAAATCTCTCTCTCTCTCTCTCTCTCTCTCTCTCTCTCTCTCTCTCTCTCTCTCTCTCTCTCTCTCTCTCTCTCTCTTGGCATCTAATTCAACAAATCTCTGCTGATATGACCTATCAGTTCAGGTAAATTATTTATCTATACTGCCAGAAATAATTAATTAATAAGTTAATCAACAGTATAGAAAAAAAAGCGAGAAAAACTTCCTCATTCAAGGTTTTTAGTCACGTTTATATTATTAATTAATTTCCCGAATGATACATCTTGCTTAGGCGTGCGTACGTTTGTATGTCTATTGTGTGAACCAACCAGGTTTCAAAATTATTTCCTCTGGATGGGTATGTCACCGTGTGAAAGAGAGAGAGAGAGAGAGAGAGGGAGAGGGAGAGAGAGAGAGAGAGAGAGAGAGAGAGAGAGAGAGAGCAGCAATAATATAAAAATCAGGCAGAAAGGAAATATAAACGGAGGTACAGCAAAAGAAACGGAAGAGGTTGCAGCTACGGGATGAAGGGACGCTGCAAAGAGCCTTTAAGTAATGTCTATACGGTGCATCACGTGAGGTACACTGCACCTCGAGGTACAGTACACTACGTGAGGTTCACTGACGGCACTATCCAACCACGAGAGAGAGAGAGAGAGAGAGAGAGAGAGAGAGAGAGAGAGAGAGAGAGAGAGAGACTTTAGATAATTAAAAAAACAAAATATTTAGCAGTGGAGAAAAGTTACAAACTTTCCTGATTCCTTCTCGACGTCAACTTGCTCTGTAATTATCCATTTTCAATACTGGTCTCTTTAGCACTGCCCGATTTTTTTTTTTTTTTTTCAGTGTTACAAATAGAAACAAGCAA
>NC_087210.1:83824738-83827238 GCF_015104395.2 Macrobrachium nipponense | reverse complement strand
TTCCATACCCATTTCTATCTGATCTTCGATTCTATTCGATTCTCTGATTTCGTATTCAAATCTTGCCGCCGTTGTTAAAAGATTGTATTTTTCATGCAAAGGTCGTCTGAACCACAATTTGATGTCCAAGACAAAAGGAGGAAAACAGAATATAACGGAACCGGACCAAAAATACAAAATTCAGGCCAAGTGTCAACCAGTGGCACCTACTGAGAATAACAAATGCTTGAAAGATGTAACAGGAGGAAAACCTCAAAGCAGTTAGACTATGAAACAATTGTTGGGAGAGAGGGTGAAGAAGTTAAGATACAAGGAATATGAATGGAATTACAGTAAAAAGGAATGAAAGGAGTTGAAGCTAGGGGTCGAAAGAAAGCTGCAAAGAATCTCAAGCAATGACTACAGTGCACCGCGTGAGATGTACTAATGGTACTGACCCTTACGAGGAATAAACTATAAAAATAATAATAATAATGAAATAAAAGAAAACATTTAAAAAACAAATAAAAAAAGACAAAATAAATACAAACCTAACCTCAAAGAAAATGACAGAACCATCTCTAAATACGAATAAAGGGAGAAGTATAAGAGAAAAAAGGCAAAAAAAAAAAAATAATAATAAAGTAAAGGAGAAAACCTCAACAAGGAAAGAAATCACTGCTGCATATTCAAATGTGTGTCATCGTGCATGCAAGAATTCGACAATCTCTCTCTCTCTCTCTGCTTGGAATCCAGTCATCATGCCGACGTCCATGGTTGATCAACACCAGCGGCTGGCTGCTAGGAATCTTGGGAAGATTTTGCAACAGCTATAAGAAATATAAAAAATAAATAAATAAACCGAGTATGGACGACACAGAGGATCGATCACCACGTAGACTGTGACATCAAGAGCCAGATGATTCGACAGCAATAAACATTTCAAAGTGACGCGGGGAACTTTGGCACACACACACATAACCATATATATATATATATATATATATATATATATATATATATATAGATATATTTATATATAGAAAAATATATATATATATATATATATATATATATATTATATATATATATAGTATATATATATATATATATATATATATATATAGTACCTATGCTAATAACAGAGAGAGAGAGAGTGAGAGAGAGACAGAGAGAGAGAGAGAGAGGAGAGAGAGAGAGAGAGAGAGAGAGAGAGAGCAACTTTCACTGAAATACGAAGAGAGATACTGTGGGAAGTGAAAGACTGGCGTGGAAGTAAATGAAGGTCACGTCCGTGGGAACTTCAATCATTTTTCACACTGAAAGTCAGATGTTATTTGCCGGGTGATTACAAACTCGTCGCTGGGAAGCTTCGATATTTATTGATGATGGGTACACGCACCACACTATATATACACACGCACACCGATAGATACACACACACACACACACACACACACACACATATATATATATATATATATATATATATATATATATATATATATATATATATATATATAACTTGTATCGCATCACCGTGACTCATACACACGTATCAAGCTACAAATGTCCTTTAATGTCCAATTCGCACTACCTCGGAATTAATATATTTTCATATATGTTAACCGAAGGGGATTTTTTTTTAGTTGATAATAATAATTTCGTCCTCTCGTGGGTTCGAACCAGCGCGCAGAGGAGAAATCAGGACTTAAGTGACGTTTCCGAGTACACAGACACACACTCACACGCCTATTCGAAAAAAAATCTGTTACAGCTTATCCAATCTACAAGCAGGTTATTTTTTCATGTATTTATACATCACTAACAGTAAAAAAAAAATTAAACTCGGCTGTGATGTCTGAATGCCTGTCACATACAAATCATAATTAGTACCACACTTAATAATAATATTGAACTGCTATTGACTGAGCAATCATCATAAGGGATAAATCATTACGAACTTCAATCTGAAAGCTAATGCAAAACGAGTGACAGCCAATAAATGATCGAATCCTAATAGGCAATTGGCGCAGCCAATCGTGTTTGCGCAAGTGCAAACTTTCCTTCGGATCTGCAAGTCCAAATGTAGGTCGCAAGAGAAACTACTCAGTTATCAGAATCTGTTCATTTATTTCTTCTCTCAAATTCAAGCACTTTCCAGTCTTCCTAAACAACTGCAATAGACCTTTAAAATAGCCAAATAACTGCAAGGCCTTTTAAATAGCCAAATAACTGCAAAGCCTTTTAAAGCTAAAAAGTGTCAAGCAGGCCTTTACATAAAAAACAAATAAGCAGGCATTTTTAATGGCCAAATAACTCTAAAGGCCTTTTAAATAGCCAAATAATTGGCAAGGTATTTTAAATAGCCAAATAACTGCAAGGGCTTTTAAATAGCCAAATAACTCCAAAGACCTTTCAAATATCCAAACTAACTGCAAGGGCTTTTCAATAGCTAAATAACTGCAAGGTCTTTTAAATAGCCAAATAACTGCAAGGCCTCTTGTATAACCAAATAACT
>NC_087210.1:83809738-83819738 GCF_015104395.2 Macrobrachium nipponense | reverse complement strand
TTTATATTTTTATTTTGTGGGGCGGGGGGGATGTCAACCAACTTTTCCTGGTAGTGTTTTCTTTCGTGTTTCGGAATGTTAACCAATTTTTCCTGGTAATGTTTTTTTTTCATCTTTTGGAATGTCAACACTTTGCTGGTAATGTTTTTCTTTTCATGTTGTTTTGGAATGTCAACCAACTTTTTCCTGGTAATGTTTTCTTTCGATTTTATGGAATAAGTCAACCAACTTTTCCTGGTAATTTTTTTTTAGATTGTCAACCAACTTTTCCTAGCAATGTTTTCTTCCTTTTTTTATATCCAACTTTTAAACTGTTCTGGATTTATAAATTTATTTGTTTTAGAATATCAACCAACTTTTCCTGATAATGTTTTCTTTCTTTTTTTTAGATTTTTTAAAGAATGTCCGCCAACTTTTTCTGGTAACTTTTTTTTAATTTCAACCAAATTTTCCTGCTGATATTTTTTTAAAGTTTAGTTTCAGTGGTGGTCGGTTCAGTTATATAGTGAAATGTATAGATATATATATATATATATATATAGATATATATATATATAGATATATATATATATATATATCCTCAACGAATAATATTATATATAACATCCTCCAAGTCATCCGATTACCCCATGAAACTGAAACCGCATGGAAAATGGGAAAGTTGCTTTAACAATTAAATACTTCATCCACTTCCTCAGTCACAGGACGCGCCCAGACGAACACAAAAGGCCCGGTCATTACCGCATCAACTGTCCCCAAATTCTAAATTAATAAACTCCAGCGCAAGAATGAACTCCAGACCTACGTAGCCTTTCGTTAACCCTGTTAACATTTTAAAACTTTATATTTATTCATATCGAATTAAAGCGTTAATGTAGCTCGTTCGCAAGACTAAACAAATATATTATATATATATATAATATATATATATAACAATATATATATTATATATATATATCTATGATATATAATATATAGATATACATATATATATAGATATATATAGATATATATATATTATATATATATATATATATAATATAATATATATATATATATATTATATATATATATATATATACTATATATATATATATTAGTATATATAGTATATATATATTTTTTTTTTTCTTCTTTTTTTCACTTTATTTTCAATGTCAAAATGAAAGCCGCCAAATTTTTTTTATTCACTTTTATTTACATCGCATAGAAGGCCGTACGTTTGTTTACATATTCAAGAGAAATTTATTCTATTCACGTCACAGTAAACGACACCATCTCTTTAATCCATTTATTTCTTCTATTTACGTCGAATAAGAGTTTACACGTTTATTTTACCTTTTCAGAAAAAAAATATTCATATTAATGTCAAAGCGAATGCCGCCATCTTTTTCTTTTTTTACCCTATCATTCTTTTTATTGAAACTGAATAAGAGGTTAGGTGCGCTTGTTCTGGACTCAAGAGTCACATCTTTTTTTTTTCTTTTTTTTTTTTTTTTATCATGTCAAAGTGAACGCCATCTCCGGCCCCCCTTCCCACGTGCCTTGCCCCCCAACACACACATACACACACACACACACACACACACACACACAACAACAACAACAAACACAACAACACAACAACCACTCCAAAAAGGCCACTCAGGTCAACCACACTACCCAATCGAGCGTCCATCGATCAGGGAACTCGTTATCAGGCAAACATATCTGCCTTACACCAGCCACAAACACCTGGAATATCGGAAATGTAAAGTACTGGTACTAGATTCTGTTACTACATTCTTGCTATTCTTACTAATTCTTACTATTCCCATTAGATTCTTAATATTCCTACGTGATTGTTATTATTCCCATTGGGTTCTTAATATTCCTACTAGATTTTTACTATTCCTACTAGATTTTTACTATTCCTACTAGATTTTTACAATTCCTACTAGATTTTTACTATTCCTACTAGATTCTTACTATTCTTACTTGATTCTTACTATTCCCATTAGTCTTAATATTCCTTCTAGATTCGTACTATCCCTATTATTCTTATTAGATTCTTATTATTCCTATTACTCTTACTATTCTTCCTAGATTCTTAACCTTCCCATTAGATTCTTACTATTCCTACCAGATTCTTACTAGATTCTTACAATTCCTATTATTCTTACAATTCCTACTCATTTCTTACTATTCCCATCAGATTCCTAATATTGCTACTAGCTTCTCAATATTCCCACTAGATTCTTAACAGTGCTACTTGATTCTTACTTCTTCTATTAGATTCCTACTATTCCTACTAGATTCTAACTATTTTCACTAGATTATTTTTATCCCTACTAGCTAGATCCCCACTATTCAGTCCTTGGTTCAATAATGAAGACAACTTATAATCAGCTAAAATGCTTAAGAAGTATTACTGGAGCGAACGTACTATTTGCGTTTCTCTGAGAAAGGATCATTGTTTTAAGTAGCATGGCGCGCGAATGTGCACGTAATTATGAGGAGTCGTACGCCTTCCAAGTAGCAACCACACCCCCTGGCACACACACGTGTGTGTGTGTGTATATGGATGTATATATATATATATATTAATAAATATATATATAATATATATATATATATATAGATATATATAGTTATATATATTTCAGTTCACGTTAAGAAAAACATGAGTACGTCACGACTTCAAAAATCGATGAACGAAACAAAACAAATAATAATAATAATAAAAAAAAAATCATACTGACATAACTCTCGCACAAATATATCCATAAAAAATTACGAATAACGATAATAATATGACACTAAACGATGCGTTTACCACAATAAAGTTCCATAAAAAGAATACAAGAAAACCCCCGAGATGAATAATAAATAACACTAAACGATGCGTTCCAGGGATCTTTCCGTAACCGAATGTTAGTGAAACACATATGGAAGATCGTGGATACGAGGCCGTTCAATACGAAAGAATGTCCGTTCAGGGGGCAATTTATAGCTCATCATTCTAAAGCAATTTGATTCTGGGTTCCTTCACACTTTGTGAACTACGTAGCTGATACTTCATCATCGTGACCTTTTTGAAAAGGCCGCGTTCCGACCTCAAATGAGCGAGCGGATACGTTAATAAAATTGGAATTTCTGAGTAATGGTCAGTGTGAACAGACATACACACAAACTAACAGGTATTCTTTTGATTAAGTGTTTATTGGTTATCACACCACCACACAGAGAGAGAGAGGAAGGGGAAAAAAAAAAAGAGAGAAGCGAGGAGGAGAGAGAGAAGAAGTACGAATACGCACGCGACCTAACACGTTTTACTGCTGTGTAGAGAGAGAGAGAGAGAGAGAGAGAGAGAGAGAGAGAGAGAGAGACGGGTACGACTTGCTGAGCATAAATTTAGTATCAACAGAGAGAGCGAGAGAGAAACGAGTACGACTTGCTGAGGATGTATTTAGTATCAACAGAGAGAGAGAGAGATAGGGAAAGAGAGAGGAAAACTGCTATCTCCGCGCTCAAACGCACACACGCACGCACACCGCACACACACACAGACTGATTGCAGGTTTAACACGAAGCAGAATAACCTTGAAAACGGCCATTAATGTGATTTCCAAAGCGTGAAACAGGATACTCTCCCATCCATCCATTCACCAGCAACCTGTACCAGCTTTATTTTCTCTCAACTGTCCTCTTTCTCTTCCTCTGTGTGTGTGACTTGCATTCTTGATTCCATCTCTCTCTTATTCAAGAGCGGAATCTATCTTGACTCCCACTTCTCATAAGGCTACAGTGGCTTCTCTATCCATCAGGTAACGTAATAATTGTGCCTATTATATATATATATATATATATATTATATATATAATCAATTATATAGATAGATATACGTATATATATATTAAATATATATAATATATATATATATTAATTAAATTAATTAAAAATAAAATATAGTATATAATCATAATAGATATACATATATAGATATATATATTAATATATATATATATATTTAAATATATATCTATATAATATATGTACGTGACATATGTTGGTGGAAAGGTAAGAACACGAAACGGCCAAATTCCGTAATAAAGACGAATTTGTGCCTATTAGCTCTGCACGACATCTGAACTTGCTTTCAAATGATATTCTCTCTGCCGAGCAGGCTGCTGGAGAGCAAGAGCCCGTGCCAGCAAAAGGCTAAATCTAGATAGACAGACATAGACAGATAGACAGTGACCGGGTGCTCTGAAACTCATATGCAGTTTAAAGCAATTTTGAGACGAATGCAAATTTTACCTTCAAAAACACACTATTATTAAGAGAATTATGTACAAAAATACAGTGGTCAACTTGACGCAAATTCGTCTCATAATTAATGTAAAAAAATGCAAAAAAAAAAAAAAAATTACAATTCGTATCATCAATACAGCGCCGCACAGCGCGTGCGCTGGTATAAAAAAAAAAAACAAGCTGGTCATTGTTAAAAAAAATAGGAACAAAAATTCCAGTTCATGAAACCGACTCACATGCTCTCATTTTTTCCCTCCTCCACCTCTCCCCCTCCTATTCCCCCTCCTCCTCCTCCTCCTCGCCATGCAACAACGGTCCCAATCCATCATCAATATTGCAACAACTACTGAAAGTGAGGCAACCAAATGCCCTTGCGTTCAAACTATTACTCGCCGAGTATTGCCTACGATCTTCCTCGCTAAATGTTACGAAGGAAATGTGGGCTACAGTTAACTGACTGTTCTTTTCTAGATCTCTCTCTCTCTCTCTCTTCTCTTCTCTTCTCGTCCTCTCTCCTTCTCTCTCTCCTCTCCTTCTCTCTATCCGAATCTGAGATAGCACTAAAACTGCAGAGTTCTTACTGGTTTCATCTGTGTGTGTGTGTGTGTGTGATAGCACAAACACTACACAGTTGGTAAGGTTATCTCTCTCTCTCTCTCTCTCTCTCTCTCTCTCTCTCTCTCTCTCTCTCTCTCTCTCTCTGCGAAATATATAAATATATGCGCATCAGTTTCCTTTCTCTGTCTCTCTCTGATAACAAGTACGTTGTTCGTATTGGTTTCCTCTCTCTCTCTCTCTCTCTCTCTCTCTCTCTCTCTCTCTCTCTCTCTCTCTCTCTCTCTCTCTCTCTCTCATTTGTAACCCATTCTGCATCCGGATGGTCGCTCCGGCTAAGTGATAACAGCTACACGCAACTTAAAAAAAAAAAAAAAAGCACACGTGACATGCAAATACTCATTGCAAGTGGTGTTGACCTGTCTAATAGATATCATTCTACTGTTAAACTATGTCTAATTGAATCACAGATAAAGATTCCGACTCTTAAGTAAATCTTAAAATAATTTTTCTTTGTAGAGATAGGTAGTTAAAGTATCTTATAAATGCCACATGCAATGAAATTCATTCTGCAATTACACAGGAGAGAGAGAGGAGAGAGAGAGAGAGAGAGAGAGAGAGAGAGAAGAGAGAGAGCGAGAGAGAGAGAGAGAGAGAGAGAGAGAGAGAGAGAGAGAGAGAGAGAGAGAATAAAAACGCCAGATATCGCACCAAACATGACAGAAATCTGTTCATTTTAAGGCAATATCTATAAAAACAGAGTTCAGGAAACAAGGACAAGTCACATTGATGCCACACTAGGAATCGAGTGAACAATGAATGGAGGCCTTGGGAGGCATCTCTGGTAAGATAAATGCCACCGGTTCCACACATAAATAACCTTCGATTCCACTTCTTCGTTTCTGCCCCGAAACAAGGCAGAACAAAGACCATCCACGCGGACATTCCTGGTCAGCTCACTGACAGCTTATGTCACGGGGTAACCAAGATTCCATAGAGAAAGGAATATTAGCCTAGTAATATGACGAAGGGACGAAGTAATATGATCAAGGAGAGGAATATCGTTCTAAGTACGAGCAGACGGCATAGTATATGGGGCACTAAAGTAGATTCCCATCACCGGTGCATCTGATGTCTAGGCCAGTCCCATACGACGCTCCTCATCGGCTGTTGGTAAGCCAATGACAGGGCTGGAAACTCGCAGTCTCTCTCTCGAGAGAGTTCACATAGGCAGGATGAATGTTCCACCTCTCCTGAGGGATGCGTCTTTGAAAAGCATTCCTCAGGAGAGGTGGAACATACGTACATCCTGCCTATGTGAACTCTCTCGAGAGAAAGACTGAGTGTTTCCAGCCCTGTCACTGGTTTATCAACAGCCAATCAGGAGCGTCGTCAGGGACTGGCCAAGACATGAAATGCACGGCTGATGTGAATCTACTATATAGTAAGTGGAGAGAGAGAGAGAGAGAGAGAGAGAGAGAGAGAGAGAGAAAAGGAAAATTCTTCTTGATCGACCACAGGGATACACCACGTGTTCCAATCCTCAGCAGGACCGTCTTCCTCACGAACACTTCGCTAAGGAATGATATTGTTGCCAAAGCCATTATTAATAGCCAGGGCACGTACACTGCGTTACGTTTACCGCACCCGAACAGTGGCACAAATGTCCATATAGCTCTCCATTACTTCCGCAGGCGTCACGAGAGAGCCGCTTGCGTCTCAGAATTAATCAAGTGTCTATTATAAACTTTCCGGGTACTTTCACACTTTCGAATTTATCGTGGGTTTATGCAGTTCAATATACTTCAGAAGATTAAGAGGGATTTCTCCTTTTAAACATGATTACATGCTGGCTAAAATCGTTAAGAATATTATACATGTTTTATATTATCAATTTTATATATAATATATATATATATATATATATATATATATATATATATATATATATATATATATATATAATTACGATCCAATTCCTTTCTTTTAAACATACTTTCAAACTGACCAAATCGTTAAGAATATTTCACACGCCTTATATTAACTTTAATAAAATATATATATATATACTATATATATATATATATATATATATATATATATATATTATATATATATATATATATATATATATATATATATATATTAATTACGAGTCCTTTCTACCCTTAAAGAATGCTTTCACACTGACTGAATCGTTAAGATTTTTATATGTACATTATATTTCGTCAAAGATATGGATGACTGGAAGTAAATCAACAGCCTCGTGCTTTCGATGCCGTCATGGGAAATTCAAACACTTTTGGCACAAGCCTAAACTTCTCAGTAATTCCCTAACTTGGAATGCGAATCATTTATATGAACGACAAGGCCCTAAATATTCAGTTAAAGTAGTTATAATCTTTAGGAATAGGATATATGAATGCATTTCCATTGCGCTTTTCAAAATAGTGTTAACAAATTTTACTATGATGGGCGTTATGTCTGTCCGTCCGTCATTCAATCACGGCTAAACGGCTAGTCAAATGGGCATGAAACTTGGCAGTGTTATAGTGGGGACCCCCTAAGATGGTTTATAATGGCGTTTCATCCTACCTCCCCTCCACCAGCGCCCCTCTACCTAATGGCGTTAAAACGGACAATCTTACCACAATAGGCGCTTTGTCTGCTAGTATGAATAAATAAGCGAAGAATGAGCAAGGGAAAGTATTTAAAAGGGACAATGCAATGTTTTCTTCTGCTAACAACAAAATGCCCCTTAGGATACAGAAATCAAGTTCTGTATCCTAAGGAAAGTGGTGTTCGTGCAGGTACGTACCAGGTGCATTCATTCATTGTTCGTCGTCAGAATGGAAATAAGCGCTTGGTTGTTTCCATTCTGTAGCGAGACACTTTTCACAGAAAATAAAGCCAATATAAATAACTTAATAAATATATATATAACTAAATCATAAAACTAAATAAAGGTATAAACAAACAAATAAATAAACTCATATAACTAAATAACGATATAAACAAATAAATAAATAAACTACTCATATAACTCAATAAAAATATAAACAATTAATAAATAAACAAGTCAGTCATCAAAATTATCAACAACCAGTAACTGCGCCTTCGACAAAAGTAGAAAAAAAAAATAAAATAGGAAAAATATTAACCACAATCCACTACTGACTCAATCTGGGGAACCCAACCTACTATTTGCATGTGATGTTATGACAAGGTCAATGTACTTAAAAAAAAATAATAAAAAAAGACAAACGAACGTCGAAGGATAAATCATAATACGATTAATTCAAAGGGGAATGCAGAAACTATCCGCTATGTTGGTACAGATTCAATAAACCAGATAGGAAAGTCTCCAGCAAACGAGTTCCAAAGGAAATTATTACGTCTAAAATTGCTTGCTAAACATCAGACATAAAGGAAATTGTGTTATCTATTATTTAGGCAATCATAAACTAAGGAGTTCATGCAAGGAATCGTTTTAAGAATGACTTCATGACCATCTCTCTCTCTCTCTCTCTCTCTCTCTCTCTCTCTCTCTCTCAATTCCACGAACATCGGATGCTAAAATTCAAATATAACGGGACGATAATGGAACATAATCAGATCTTACTGAATGCCTAGAAGACTCTCTCTCTCTCTCTCTCTCTTCTCTCTCTCTCTCTCTCTCTCTCTCTTCCTCGAGTGCCACAGGACTGCCCCAGTTAACTCAGCCCAGACTAGTCTAGGACATTCACCCTCACGCAAGCCTGTTTTTCATCTCTCTCTCTCTCTCTCTCTCTCTCTCTCTCTCTCTCTCTCTCTCTCTCTCCTACTTGAAGACACAAGCGTTAATACCGTATTATCGTTATCATCATTCACAGACACAAAAATTACTCTCTCTCTCTCTCTCTCTCTCTCTCTCTCTCTCTCTCTCTCTCTCTCTCTCTCCGACTGAATCTCTATATCCAAACGAATAAAATAAGATTAACTGATTATGTCAATTAAAACTAAAAGATGGAAATATTATGTGTTAAATTTGAAATGATCTCCTTTCTCTTATTTTACTAGACTCCACTTTCTCTCTCAGCTCTCCCTTCACTTTCCCCCTCCCCTCCCGTCGGCCTCCTCTGCTTGCGAATTCATTAATGAACCAGAATTATTTATCTGGGGTAAGTTATGGCATAACTCAGGGGGCGAGCCGATGATGCCCACACGCGGTGACTCACAAACGTTCGCTAATGCCATACGACGAGGCAGATGGAAATGTACTCATTGATTCAAGTCCCTGCTCTCTCTCTCTCTCTCTCTCTCTCTCTCTCTCTCTCTCTCTCTCTCTCTCTCTCTCCTTTTTTCTTCAGTCTGTCTGTCTGACTGACAGTCTTCTTCTTCTAAACATTTAAAATACTGAAAGGCGTAACCAAAGCAGACTATAACCTATTTACGTTAAACGAAAACCAGACAAGAAATAATGGATGGAAAGTAGAACTGAAGAGATACAGCACGTCCCATTTAGGGAACTTTTTTCCATGCAAGTTATGTGACACGTGGAATAAAACTGCCCCAAGAAGTTGTAAACAGCAACAGTGTGGAAGAGTTTAAAAGGAAGCTAGACAAAATCATTAGGACGCTGTGAATGAACATTAAAACCTGCTCCTAGAGATAAGTGAGCACACGATCCCTCCTCTTAGGATGGACTAACAAGTCTCTGAGACATCCAAATCCTTGTAACTCCTTGTAACTCTCTCTCTCTCTCATTTCTTAATTTTGTTTGTATGTCTGTATGTCTTCTTATTTTTCTCTTTCTCCTCTTCTTATTTCTCTCTCCCTCTCTCTTCTTCGTCTTCTCTCTCTCTCTCTCTCTCTCTCTCTCTCTCTCTCTCTAGCTATAATCTGTTTTTTTCCATCTGTCCACCCGCCTGTGGTGTTTGCGTATGGTAACACTGCGTCCCAGGCTTTAGATAGTTACGGTATGTGTAAGTTTTAGGTAAATAAAAGGATTATCTGGGTGTACATTTGCAACTGAAAAGTGTTTTAATAATTTCCTGTAAGCGAATTACACCGTTAATATTCGAAATGGGATATTATTATAATCGTTGAATGTAACTATCTAAAGCCCGGGACGCAGTGTTACCATACAAAAACACCACAGGCGGGTGGACAG
>NC_087210.1:83799738-83804738 GCF_015104395.2 Macrobrachium nipponense | reverse complement strand
GATATTATATATATATAATATAATATATTATATATATACATAAAATGTGTGTGTGTGTGTAGTGTGTAGGTATATCCTAACTATGAATTATAGACTCTCCGACGAAGCCCTTCGGAAGAGCGTCGTTCGTTTTCTCATCTCTCCTCACCAAGCGAACAGATGTGCAGCAACAGGTGTCATCGTCGGCTCCAGACACCTGTTGCGCTGAGCTACACTCTCTCTCTCTCTTCTCGCCTTTTCAAACTCGTACATGTATCTGTATGTGTATACACCTGTATAGTGTTATACGCTGACACTGTAACATATGCATATATACATGCACATATACACACATACATACAAAAATATAACTTTGTGAGAGAGAGAGAGAGAGAGAGAGAGAGAGAGAGACTAAAGAAAAGATAGGGTGATGGAGGTAAAGTAAAGGGCTGAAATGTGGGTGTAGCTATGACGCTTCCATCACCCTCTAGTAATTTCTACAGTACACCACGTGAGGTACATTGAGGGCACTTCCTAATCGCCGCCGGTCCCCGCCCCCTTCCTGCGGGGACTTACATAAGCTCAAGTTTTGGGCGAACGACAAAAAAAAAAAAAAAAAAAAAAAAAAAAAAAAGGTCATAAATTTAGATGGAGTGTAAGCTCTAATTCATTAACTAGCTGTGTGTGTGTGTGTGTGTGTGTAGGGGGGATGGGGGGTTACAGAGGTTAACAGGTGCTCAAACTCACTTTGAAGAAGGGGCCATGAAGGTCAGTAAGTCTACACTGTAAGCTAGCAAGCCTGGCAAAAAATGTTTTAATCCAGTTCCAACTCTCTCTCTCTCTCTCTCTCTCTCTCTCTCTCTCTCAAAGAGAGGGAAAGACTCGTGAAATAATAATAATCACTATCATTTCCTGACTTCTCCAAAATTACTGTACAGTTTGACACCTAGGCATTTTCATGACATAGTGGAATGTTCCCTAAAGAGCTTAATTCGTTTTAGGCTTCCCAAATAAGCATGTAAGCAAATTTTTAAAAAAAGCAAATAAAAAATAGCACTAATATTATCCATTAATAATATAATAATAATAATAATAATAATAATAATAATAATATAATAATAATAATAAATAAAAAAGACAAATAAAAAATAGAAACTACTATTACCCTATAATAATAATAATAATAATAATAATAATAATAATAATAATAATAATAATAACACGTCCTTGACAAACATTTAAATGAAAGAGCCTCTCGTCGATAAACGAACAAGAATGACGCGAAAATCAACAAAACGGAAATAAATATAACTGAATAATCTAACCATGCGACGATATAACTAATTTGTGTATAATTAGACCACCAGTAATTTGATATGATTTGGTTATTTTATTAATGGCCATTACCCCTCGTGGAGCAGAGGTAATTCATAGTATATGTATAGGAGAAAATGTCGTGACCTAAATGAGAGAGAGAGAGAGAGAGAGAGAGAGAGAGAGAGAGAGAGGAGAGAGGATAGGGATATGAAAACGTTGCCATATGAAAGAGAGGAACATTAAGGGGTTATCTATATCAATTACAGAGAGAGAGAGGGGGGGGGGGCTAAGGGGAGTAGGATATCGTTGCCATATGAAATGGAGAGGAATATTCAGTTGTTATTTACATTAAATCTATGTGTGTGTGAGAGAGAGAGAGAGAGAGAGAGAGAGAGAGAGAGAGAGAGAGAGAGACTCGAACTTTCATTTTCACGGGTCGGCAATTCCGGAACGGATATTCTTACCGAGTCATCCAGTGTTGCAGACAATTTTTATTCTCTTGACACAGACTTTCACAGGAACACTGTAGTGACACAGAATACACATTACAGGAATCTGCAGGTTTACAGGAATCTATTTCTTGACCAATTTACCTGAAGGCTCTCACGACAAATACAACTGAATTCCTGTATGCCACAGGATTCAAGACTTACGATGGAGCTACATAAAAAATATATATACTGGAAAGAGAAAAGGCTCACTTTCCACACATTCGATTTTTAGAAGTGTTTTTTTGTTGTTGACAAAATAAATACATCATCTATCTCTTGTAGCTAGCTAGTGGCTTTTACACATACTCAAATTAAAATCTACTTCACCTTTTGTCAAGCAAGGATAATCGATCAAACATTCCAGTCACCATCCGCGCATATTTGACCGAGTTAATTCTGTGCATTCTTAAAGATAATTCAGTGCATTCTTAAGTTAGTCTCAGTGCATTCTTAAAGATACTGTCAGTGCATTCTTAAGATACTCTCGGTGCATTCTTAAAGATACTCTCAGTGCATTCTTAAAGATACTCTCAGTGCATTCTTAAGAGATACTCACAGTGCATTCTTAGAGATAATTCAGTGCGTTCTTAGAGATAATTCAGTGCACTCTTAAAGATAATTCAGCGCATTCCTAACATACTCTCAGTACATTCTTTCCCCCAAGGCTTCTGTTCATGTTGCAAACAGTTTTCTGATTATTTATCTTCTCTCAAATTCACTCGGCAGATGATTCGTTGGGATATGAAGGGACGAGGGGAGTTATTAACCCTGTGTTTAAAGGCCGCATAAATATTTATCTCTCTCTCTCTCTCTCTCTCTCTCTCTCTCTCTCTCTCTCTCTCTCTCTCTCGGGGGAAAGGGGGGGGGGTTCGTCGCAATACATGAAAGACTAATACACAAAAGACGAACATTCAATAGTCATTTATACTAAATACTCTGAGAGAGAGAGAGAGAGAGAGAGAGAGAGAGATATGATAGCGTTGCAATAAGAAAGACAACGGGGTAAATTCAATAGACATTTGTCATTTATACATACTTATTGTAGAGAGAGAGAGAGAGAGAGAGAGAGAGAGAGAGAGAGAGAGAGAGAGAGAGAGAGAGAGAGAGAGAGAGAGAGAGAGAGGATGGCGTGAAAAACAAGAGGAATATTCTGTAGACATTTATGCATACCTACTTATTACAGAGAGAGAGAGAGAGAGAGAGAGAGAGAGAGAGAGAGAGAGAGGACGGCGTTGCAATATGAAAAACAGGAGGAATATTCAATAAATATTTATCATATATATTTATTGCAGAGAGAGAGAGAGAGAGAGAGAGAGAGAGAGAGAGAGAGAGAGAGAGCTCCTGGAAACTGAATAAAGAAGAAGCAGAAGAGGTAATGAAGTAACGACGTCTATGAATATTTAAAAATCCCACCACTCGATAAATTCGCGCAGCCAGAGGTCACTCATATAAATAAAGAGATCGATGGCCAATAACTCTCCCCAATCCTACTCAGTTCCGATTTCATTATAAGCTGTGATGGAAATATTCATGAATAGCAAACACTCTCTCTCTCTCTCTCTCTCTCTCTCTCTCTCTCTCTCTCTCTCTCTCTCTCTCTCTCTCTCTCTCTCTCTCTAATAAAAGGAATGTTTACATGTAATTATGAATGATGAGCAAAAATGTTTGAATGATAATGATACTTGTCTAAAGAGCGATTTACGACATTATATATCAATCAATCTCTCTACGTATAGTATATAACTATATATATTTATATATATATATACTATATATAGATATATATATATATATATAATATCTTATATATATATCTTATATATATATATATATATAGTATATATAAATATTCATATAAAATTAATATTTACTTATATATATATATCTTTACTATATATATAACAATATAATTTAAATAACATACATACGTGTATACATGGATACATATACAACCCACTCTCCCAGCCGAAAGTCAAGCCGATTCAATAGCGTTCGAGCAAGCAAATATCTCTTGGAATTAGCCAACCAATCACCGTTCGCGCTTCCTGTGACGTCAGCACTCGCCACACAAGGGGCGTAATTTGAGTCTATACTTGGTAGACGAAAATTGCTATATATTCGGCCGCTCCTTCGAAATAGGCGAAAGCTTAACAAACAGACACAGTTACCAGTCAAAGCAACTATTTTCACGGTATGGATAGAATAGGATAGAAGGCCAAGCGCTGGGATGTACGAGGTCATTCAGCTCTGACAAAGAAATTGACAGTAAGGAGGGTTGAAAGGTGTAACATGAGGAAAACCTCAAAGCAGTTGCACTGTGAAGCAATTGTTAGAGAGGGTGGAGAGTCAGATGGAAGAAAGAGAATATGAACGGAGGTACAATGATAGGAATGAAAGGGGTTGCAGCTAGGGGCCTAAGGGACGCTGCAAAGACCCTCAAGTAATGTCTACAGTCCACCAATGGAGGTGCACTGACGGCACTAGCCCCCTAAGGAGGTTAGGACGGAATGCTCACGCATAAACACACGCGCCCACAAACGAAGGGACAAGTTTCGGAAGTGTCTCTCTTTCTCCATGTTCCCATATCGTTTTATTCGAGGTTGGGTTGTTGTCTCTTCTTTCATACACTTGAAAACAAGATATAGTAAATTACAAGTCACTTGTCTAATGGTGTGCTCAGTTTCACTTGTCTATCCTTAACTAAGCTTTGCCAAGACGAAAGCAATCTATAAACTGCACTATATTCATATGTATATTATCTAAATTAATATACATCAACATAACCTAATATAGATACGAAATAGACTGTGACAGTACCGTAAGCTAATAAACCTATACAGTTCTTTTAATTACTGGATGTACGTGCAAACACACACACACACACATCTAAAAAAATAAGTACGCTCTTTTAATTATTGAATATACATGCGCCATACACATCTAAATATGTGCC
Organism: Macrobrachium nipponense; assembly: GCF_015104395.2. Lineage (NCBI taxonomy): Eukaryota > Metazoa > Arthropoda > Malacostraca > Decapoda > Palaemonidae > Macrobrachium > Macrobrachium nipponense. The sequence continues at coordinate 83,799,998 of NC_087210.1, read as the reverse complement.
AATACGTGCGCATAAATAAAGTTAGCTATATGCTAACCGGCATCGCAAAAAGGGTAGCCATCGACTCTAAATAGAAATCACTATGTATATACAAACATGTATGGCTAATGACTTAGGGGAAAAAAGGGGTACGATTACGTATGTATATATATATACGTATGTTTTAGCCATATACTACACTAAATGGAAACCGCTGCATAAGTAAACGTGTGTGCATAATGCTTTTTAGGATGAAAAGGAGGTAGGATGCTGGATGCTGG
>NC_087210.1:83754738-83792238 GCF_015104395.2 Macrobrachium nipponense | reverse complement strand
GAATTCTATCATGTAGCGTTCTCTTCTCCTTTCTAGACTATATAATTTTAAGGATTGTAGTCTTTCCCAGTAGTCAAGCTCTTTAACTTCTTCTAATATAGCTGTAAAGGATCTTTGTACACTCTTTATTTGTGCAATATCCTTTTGATAGTGTGGGTACCATATCATATTGCAATATTCAATTGGACTACGCACATATGTTTTATAAAGCATAATCTGTGTTCAGCTTCTCTTGTTTTGAAGTGCCGTAACAACTTTCCCACTTTTGCTTTACATTTTGCCAATAGAATTGCTATTTGATCATTGCATAACATGTTCCTATTCAACATCACACCAAGGTCTTTAACTGCTTCCTTATTTGTGATTGTCTCATTATTAGGTCCCCTATATGCATATAGCTTTCCTTCTCTGTCTCCATGATTTATTGATTTAAATTTATCTGAGTTAAATACCATCCTATTTGCCTCTGCCCAATCATATACTCTGTTAAGGTCTCTTTGTAGCGCTTTCCTATCTTCATCACAAGTAATTTCTCTACTTATTCTTGTGTCATCGGCGAAACTACTCACTACCGAGTCCTTAACATTACTGTCTATGTCTGCAATCATAATAACAAACAGTAATGCAGCTAACACCGTACCTTGTGGCACACCGGATATTACCTTAGCTTCATCCAATTTCTCATCGTTTGCAATCTGTTTTCTGTTGTGTAAAAATTCTTTTACCAATCTTCCTACTTTATCCACTATATTATGTTTTCTAATTTTCTTCGCTAGTATATTATGATCTACCTTGTCAAAAGCTTTTGCAAAGTCTAGATAAACCACGTCTGTTTCATTTCCGCTTTTCTTATTTTTGTATATGTTCTCACGGTGCACTAACAGTTGGGTTTGTGTACTTTTTCTGGGTACAAAACCATGTTGTCCTATATTAAACAAATTATTTTTTATTAAATGTTTCATAATATTTTTCTTCATTACCCTTTCATACACTTTCATAATATGTGATGTTAGACTCACAGGCCTATAATTACTTGCCTCTAGTCTTGATCCACTTTTGAAATTAGGGGTAATATATGCTAATTTGTGCTCATCATAAATCTTGCCTGCATCTACACTTTGTCTTAATAATATTGCAAGTGGCTTTGTGATAGAATGAACTACTTTCTTTAACAAAATGGCAGGGACACCAACAGGCCCTGCTGCAGCTCCATTTTTAATTTCATTAATAGCCTGCACAATATCAGCTTCATTAATATCTATGTCTGCTAAATATTCACTATTTTCATCCCTTACTTCTATATCATTATCTTCAATTATTTTCAAGATGTTTTCTGTTGATTTGTTCCAGTTTGAATGATCATATCCTTCTAATATGTCTATGAATGCTTTTATATCTTTTTGATTAGGGTTGTTGTTGATCTCATAGATGAGAAATGCCAGCTCCCTTCCTGCTATCTCATCATATTGCGAATCTGCTAGACACGCAAGATTACGCCATTTCTTTCCACAGTTGGAACTTACTGCCACCTTGATCTGATTTACAATATTTCACTTGATAAACTAACTTACCAGACACTTTATCCTACTATTTTCACACTAATCTTATCACTGACAGTTCACGAACACTTCTAGATATTTTTCAGTTTCTAGACGTATGTTAAATGTGTGATATCTGTTGATTGATCAGACTGTGCGCGGGTATGTCTCACCAAGCAAAATGGCACTGAGAGAGAGAGAGAGAGAGAGAGAGAGAGAGAGAGAGAGAGGAGAGAGAGAGAGAGAGTTTTAAAAATTGCACCACATAAGATAAACCTACTAGAGTCTAAAAAATGGCACAAGAAAAATAAACACGAGAGAGAGAGAGAGAGAGAGAGAGAGAGAGAGAGAGAGAGAGAGAGAGAGAGAGAGAGGCAGGCGTCAAATTGTTCTTCCGAAGGAGGAAAACCAGAGTACAAAATGAAGAGGAAAGAATTCAAGAAAATACCTAAATTTAGATGATGGAGGATAATTCTTACAGAAATGCATTGCATGAGTTCGGTCACAGCAAGACGTGTAATACGGAGCTACTTTCTTTGGCTTGTTATCTACGCGTCATCTGCTCCGAGATGCTAGTCCTAAACACCGCATGGTACATGATCTAGAGGGTGGTGTGGTAAATGCAAAGATGGCCGCACGATTATATCTTTTATTAATGTAATTCGTCGACCACACGATGTAGAAATGGGTGTATGTAATACTTTGATCCCGAGGGGCTAGTACTAAAACACCGCGTCCCTAGGAGCTTCCGCCATGCTTAGTACTAGCACCTCGGAGTTAACAAGCCTACTATCTATCTATCTATCTCTCTCTCTCTCTCTCTCTCTCGTCTACTGCCACTGTTGCTAGAGTTAAAAGTCTACTTTTATGACAAAATTAACAAAGATTTTTGAGACTTTCAGGGGAAACAAATTAGCGTGAGCTGGAGCACTGAACTTCTTTGGAAACAATTACTCTTAGCATATGTAAACTGTGACGTCATACTCCTAACATATAGCTAATTCTGACGTCATACAAAACTGTGTTGGATTTCCGGTAGCTATTTCAAAGTGCCATCAAAACAACGCAAGTGATGATCAAGAATGGGCCATTAATTGACTATTTTTATCAGTATGTGCTTGTGTGTTTTGCCAAAGGTTGTTTAAGTCTAGCATAAACTTTGGGGTTCCGGAAAAACATGAACAAATAAGTTGCGATGTACTCCATAGAGAGAGAGAGAGAGAGAGAGAGAGAGAGAGAGAGAGAGAGAGAGAGAGAGAGAGAGAGATTACTTATTTCCTCATCTTCTGAAACACTTGTGTCCTGAAGCCCGGCGCCGTTCACATTTTGAAACGCCAACGTCTTATTTATAAACTATTCTTTACCAGGCAGATTACCCTGACTGCAACATGGCATAACTGCATTCCAGAACCCCAAAGTTTATTCTAAACTTAATACACTTTTGGCAAAACACACAAGCACAAGAAAAAGAAAACATTCGAACAGAAGAAGTTAAAATTTTCATCGTCACATTCTTCTCGCGCTCCTGATAAGACACAAATACACCCACAAACACATACACGCACAAGCCGTGTTGTAGTGACAACGGAACCGCCCCATCGTACTTCCTCGGGTCAGGAGATACTCCAGTATGGTCGCAAATGACTAAATGACACCCGAGATTTTCGACTGCGCCAACATTATCACGGGGAGGCCAGTTTCGCATGCAAGTGATGGTGCTGCTGCCATATGTTCAGTTCGTTTCTATCTGCTCTGGCAGCCATATTGCTCTTAAACATTCATACATTTGGGGACTGTTCATTCCAAGGTTAAAGCAATTGTCCGACATTTTCCTATAGACTAAACCTCGTGAAAATCCTCGCTGATGTTGTTAGACTACGCCCCTGGTGTTTATCAGAAACATTCGAGAGCGCACGGTTAATAACACTTACTTTAAGTTGCGTGCGCTTCGATACATTCAACAAGTAAGTGTTCAGAAACTCCTAAAGCCAAGCCTTTCGGAGTCCCAATTTCCAAACAACTTTCTTAATTACCTTTGAAAGTTCGTTCATTCACTCCTGCGAAGTGTAAACACTAACTGAAGGTCACCTCAGTAATGATGTAGACAAATGAAAACTGTCAAATGTTTTTTGAAAAGTCTAAATCTAGTAGGTCTTGAAATGACTCAAGAAGCATTAAAAGTTCATTATACTTTTATATTTAACACGAACGCATACTAATGATGATTTTTTCTTCGTAAAATCAACTACGAAACTTAAAAATAAATATCTTGTACACATTAACTAGCAGTAAAAAATCTTTTGCATGAAACACTTGCACGAATAATTTGACAGACTACTGCTTCTCATTGCAATTATAATGTTATACACACATACATACATACAATACATACATATATATATATATATATATATATATATATATATATATATATATATATATATTATAAATATAATCTCCAACGACAACGTCCCCTCGATTAAGAAGACTAAAGCCGAGAGTTCAATGAATCGATGGCTCGATGCTATTGATATCCATTAGTGCTTCCTCCTCACCCGCCCCCTTGCACACCCTTCTCCCCTTCCCTGGTATAAAAAAGCGCAGCCGTGCCCCTTACACTTTAGTTCGTCAATTACCAAACACCCTATAGTTCCTTAAACAAGTCTCACCCCCCCCCACCCCCCGGTCCCGCCCCAATTAGCTCAGCGAAATTTCCTCTCCCTTCCAAATACAGATTTTACATAGGCCTAAGGATTCTTTTCTTGCAGTGCCTTTACGCTGTGATTACTGTTTTGTTGCTCAAAGACGCATTTAAGGCCTATGGCTCAGACATAAGGCGCAAAGCACTTTATCGGATTAATAACCTAGCTGGAATGTATAGGCCGATAGGCTCCTTGGTTGACATACACGATGCAGTATTGGCTGTGAGTCAGCCTTCGATAGATCTATGATAAGCAAAAGGCACTAAGTAGTATATACTTCAATTGCCACCGAAAGGAAATGAGCATCTCACACTACCATTTCTTCCACCCGCAAGATGACATTCATTACGAATTTGCACAGTGGGCCATCTCAGACAAGCTAAACCGCAAATTACAACGTGAAACGATTAGCTTACAAAAGTCATTAATTAATGAATGAAGAAAAAAAAAAAAGTTCCAAGACAAGCAAGACTAATTTAATGGTCGGCTCTTCCTTTTATAACCAGACTATGGAATCGTCATTTCTTGCTAATCCTACACAACGTTGATTTTATTCTGTTCTGCTTCGTTCATGAGCCACGTAAAGACATTTAGCAACCTCCCCGTCGGTTTTCAAAACAGAAAGATGTCCGACTTAAAACCCACATCACTGTCAGCTAATTGTATGACTTTTTTACCCCTCGTTCAGAGATGGTTGCATAACCATCGAGACTGCTCTCGCGACCCGTGGTAGTACCAGGCACAGAGCAGGTATACAACTCCAATAAACCAGGTCCCAGGTTCGTGCATAACTCATCAAATATACATAAAGGCATTCATGTGACAGCGATAATCAAACGGTGCACGACAATAACGTTTATCGACTGCGGGCATTTCTTATACTAAACAATACGAAGGTTACGTGTAAAAATAGCAACGATACAATACAGTAAGTAATGTACCAACGGGACTAAAACGAACTGAATAACAAAACGAAGAAGTAGTAAATGACAACTATCGCCGTAAAGCTTGATCGACGAACCTAACCTTTGCGACGGATAAGTGCACGGGGTTAATGCTTGGGTAATTAGGCCGTTACTGTATTCCATCGCCTTGCTGCAAGGTGTGACTGGAATAACATTGGTTCGAAATCTCTTCCTTGTGGACTCTTGGCAGCTTGGCTCTTCACAGAAACATGTGAGCTTAGGCTAATGAAATTTGATAAACTAATCACAAAAAGTGTACAAAATCATGAACGGAATATTATTGACTTGCTTCTAATCAACGCAGATATATATACACATATATAACAAGATATTAGGGACACAAGACTAATGAATAAAACAACGGCAGCGATGTACAATATTGTTGTATTACAAACAGATGCCAAAGGAGAGGTCGAAGTTGACTTACTTATTACGAATGAATAATAGCCAGGTAGTGTTCTAGTGGCAAACACGCCTAGACTGACACACACACACAGGCAACACATGTATAATCACAAACGAAATAAAACCTGGGCAGGCAAATACACATATTAGTAATATATATATACATATATATGAGATACAGGGTAATGTGTGTATTTGTCTGCCAAGGTTTTGCTCCGTTTGTGATTATACATGTGTTGCCTGTGTGAGTGTGTGTATACCTTTACATATGTCCATATCCTGAGTCTACAGTTCACACAATCTAAAGCGTGAGTAACTGAAAGGGACTGACAACAAGAGTATACCTCCAAAATGTCAGTACCATACTCAAATAACTAAAATAACTGACACGGATTACGTTCCCTTAAAAAAAATAATAAAATAAAATAAAACTTCAAGCATAACATTACGACTCTTTCGCAAGTCGGCCAGTCATGAGTATTTTACTCGTGCTCGCAAAAGAAAAAAAAATGCTCCACATCAATGCTCACGTACTTGCCAATCTTGTGGGCAGAGAGGAAAAAAAAACAATGCTGTTAGCTAGCTGAGGGAAAGTAAAACAATAATAATAATAATTTTGTGGGCAGAAGGAAAAACTCTTTTCAATGTTTTCTTCAGTTAACAAACATTTACGAAGTAATGAACGGACCGGACCGCCCGTAACACCACCACCTAAGCCGTAATCATCAGTAGCTGTTGTAGCCCATCAGCTAAACACTGTTAGGTACAAACTCCAGCTGAAGTTTGTATATGCTTTTATATAGGCCTATATTCAGCTGAAGTTTGGTTCTTAATATATGCCTATAGTATATGCTTTTATATAGGCATATATGAAGTCCTTAACATTATGCCTATAAGTTCTACGGCTCAATTTACTTAAGAGGCAATAGGGTAAGGGTGTCCAAAATAACTCTCTCTCTCTCTCTCTCTCTCTCTCTCGAGAGAGAGAGAGAGAGAGAGAGCGAAACATAAGCACATGACATCAAACGGTGTTGTTGCTCTACTAGCATATGGATGATAACACTTATCGGCAAGACTACATAATCCAAGTAACGGCTCGCATCCTTCGCGATGTTAGACTATTAAAAAAAAAGTAGAGTATTATTATGAAAATAAATAAACAAATAAGTAAATAAACAGACTACCTACTCACCGCATAGTAGTCGGAGTCCCACAGTTCCTTCAGATCGTCGTTCTCGGCGAAATCGTCCAATGCCGTGTCAATTAAATCCATGATTTCAAAAGCACGATTGGATGTATTACTGTCACTATAGTCCTTGAAGAATCGTTTGAGGAGCGAATGGGGGGGAGGGGCGGGGGTCCCGGTCCAGCAAAGTAAATTAAGCTATCACTCCATGAGATCAGCCACTAAAACTCCGATCTGGGGAGAGAGAGAGCGCGAGAGCAAGCAGGTGTCAGGGGAAACAGGAGCGTGAAAAACAACGTCTACACTCAGTGACAGTTTAGGCCCGACTGAACCTGAGTCGAGAAAGAGTGGCTATCAGCGACGACTGTGACGGCTACGGTGGCGCCGCCAAGCGGGTGCCGGTCCAACCCACTTGACAAGCTGCACATGTTGCGCACATGGGAAGTGTTTATCGGCTTGTACACAACAGCTGTGTTGGTCAATGGACGACCTACGACTCTCTCACAATATCAAATTCGTCTCTTCATACACGGTTACTTGTGAGACGATGTTTCGTGTTCTCAAATAACAACTCCAGTTACCTGCTGTGGCAACTGTTGATATAAGCTATAGTACTCTTGATATAAAATTAGGAAAAATGACATCACAAATAACTTTCCTCACAGCGAGAGTATGCTGGTTTTTCGACTCATGAATATTGGGATATGTGGTCGGTTGTAGCCTTCTATATATATATATATATATATATATATATATCTATATATATATTATATATATATATATAGATATATATATATATTATATGAAGACAAAAGCTACAAAGGGTTTTTTTTTTAATCACGTTCAATAATTTCGTGATTCATTTGTACATCATTAGTATATATAATATATATATATATATTATATATATATTATATATATATATATATATATATATATATATATATATATATATATATATATATATATATATATATATATATGCTAATGATGTACAACTGAATCACGAAATTATTGAACGTGATTAAAAAAAAACCCTTTGTAGCTTTTGTCGTCATATATATATATATATATATATATATATATATATATATATATATATATATATATATATATATATATATATATATATATATATATATATATATATATATATATATATATATATATATATATATATATATACATATCATTATTTATTATACTAAAACTTATCAGTAGCGAGTCCAGTCATTAATCTACATCAGTTAATCTCGAACATAGGTTTCTCACTTCCTGAATATCAAAACTATTCATTTCCAACACCACTGAAGCAGGTGTCAGACTATATCTCTTCATTCTTTCCACATTATCAACCCACCTCCAATTACAATGCCGCTCATATTCAAGTCTTAATGAAACACTATCGTTCTCATTCTTATAAATTACAGGACTGTGCACACCTACTATAGGCTACCATCATACAAGCAGGGCCGGAGCCAACTGCAGAACCCAATTAGAATATGACAGAAATTAAGACAATTTTTTTTTGTCTGGTATAAAAGTGACTTTCCAAGTGAATATTTTCTGTTAATAAAGTATATGTGCATAATAGTGTGAGGAATGATGCTTCCTCATTTTTCATTTCATGTTTTGGGTAGCGGTTTATTCCTCTTACAAGAGAGAAAAGTTTGTTTGTATGGTGTTTATACGTTGCATGGAACCAGTGGTTATTCAGCAATGGGACCAACGTTTTTAAGTGACTTCCGAACCACATCGAGAGTGAACTTGTATCACTAGAAATATGCATCTCTAACCCCTCAGTGGAATGCCCGAGACTCGCGGCTACATAGGTGGCAGGCCAAGGCCATACCGACCACGCCACTGCGACACTTAACAGAAAAGGTTTCAAACAGTAACTCTGGCGCAGGGCCTAATTTGATCAAATTGGTCAAATAGGCTTAAAACCGGCACTGCATAAAAGTGTTGTTACAATTGATTTTACCCATACAATCATCTATTGTAGCACTGATAAAACCGAGAAAAACAATAAATGTGTATATAAATAAAAGTGCAGTCAGCCAAATTTATTTAGAAACTTTGGACTGACTGCTTTCCTCAAATTCTTATGGCTAACACTTGTCATCACCTGAGGATGTTACCTCATTAATACCTTATCTTTAAATCAACCTAGTTCACTTTGCAATGGGAAAAAACAAAATTAATTAATAAAACTAAGGCGAGGATATACAAAAAAAATTTTTATCCGAGATCATCCTTTACTGCGTTAACATTTGTACTATCTGATATTTCTTACATTGTGAGCATTAGTTAACATGTCCACTTGTCAAAACACACTGGAAACACACACGATGAGAAATTTATCAGATATGATAAAAATTTATGCTGGGAAGCCAGAAAGTTAAGTATGAGAAATATTACAGTAAAATGTATGATGCGTGAAAGAAGACTACAGTATGTTCAGCATTCACATGCTAAACAAAAATGTAGTTTTTCAAAATGTGGCTACACAATATATTCTTACTGAGGCCTCCATAATAAAATTTCATTTATCCTAATTATTAACAAAACTGATACAACTCCCTAATTCAGATTTCACAATAATTATGACATATTTTGTTGATTTTTATACACAGGCAAAAGATAAATGTGAAACAAGATCCAAAGTTACGGAAAAATTGACGCAAGAAGCCAAACTTAAGAAAAAAATTTGGAATAGATCTGTTACTGCATTTTCAGTTAAAAATGTTATTAGCATTTAATGTTAAAACAACAATAAAATAAGATACAGGCACACGTAAAGAGTAAAACAGTTAGGCAATAACAGGTTGTGAAGTTATGGTAAATAATCATAATGGCAGTTCTATTATTAATAATAATATTCAGAAGCTGAACCCTATTCATATGGAACAAGCCCAGAGGGGCCACTTACATGAAATTCAAGCTTACAAAGAATATGAGGTTTCAACGAAAATGTGAGAATAAGGTGGAAAGAAATCTATTGAAAATGGGTCATAATATTAATCTCTCTCTTTCGTTTACTGGTTTCTAACAGTTACTTATGAACCAAAACTACTATAATACTCTTATATTCATTTTGGCTGAAAGACTACTGTACAGACGCTCCTCTACTTGGGAGCTTTCAAGTTACGAACTTCCAGAACAACCGTGATTGTAAATCAAAATTTGTTCAAAGGTAAGAAAAAGTGTAATATATTATTATTATACAATTTACTTAATATCGTTAGGTTTTATATATCTTTCATATAAATAAAATACTATAAAATACAGTGCAGTAACAGTACATTGTGTTTTAATATGCAAAAACATCAATAATATTGTATGTATTGAGACTGCGTATACTATCAAGTTGGACTTACGAACAAATCAAGATATGAAAAACAGTTTGGAACATAACTCGTCGTAAATAGAGGAGAGTCTGTATTACTTTGCAATTCGTTCTATCGTTATTAAAACTTTATTGAGATAACCCAGGTAAAACAGTGTTATGTATTATGATTGTACTATAGGCTATTCCATTTTAACAGTTTGCCGAGATCCAAGTCTTTTGACAATCCAACCATTATCAAGGTCTTTAGAGTGAAAGGGTACAAAGAATCCCCAACAAAAACAGAAATAAAGCAAGCCAAAGCATAGTAGTATATAGGAACAAAGCATAGTAGTATATAAGGAACAACACAAATGTTTGGGCTACAGCAAGTACAATTACATTTCCCAAACTGGGGGAGGGAAGCATACTAGTTGAAGGTGAAATGAAAGATATGATTTTGAGGGAAATGTAATGAGATAAAAATGATCTTAGGAAAAGTGGTATTGATGTGTTCTCAGTACTGTACAACCACATCCCTGTCTTTTTATTTATTTTGCAGGGTTAATTTATTCAAGACTTTGTTAAAGAGCATGAACTTAGTGGTCAGGTGTGGATACTTGAAAATAACAGTGATAGAGACCATGAATTCAAGAAAACCTTCAAGACTGAATTGATTAATTCATGAAAATTCACTCTTTAACTTTTAATAACTGGTTATGATACTACACTCACAATAGGTAAGAAGAGCGAAGGTAAACTCATCAGGTATAAGGAACAATAGCAGGCAAACAGTATAACAAATACAGATCAGCTAATAAGGTAAATAAGGTATGGAAGGAGAGTAAGCTAATAAGATGTACAAAGCACTTATCATTAACTTGAAATCTTTTCAACTTATGGTAAAAAGATTTCAAGTTAACAATAAGTACAATCTGACATATGAAAGTCACCTTCACACTCTGTCAAGAGTAACAGTACACAATTCCAAATAGTACCCATACATGATATTGCTTACATTTTCAACTTGAGAGTTCAAGGTACTCTCTGGCACATGAAAAAGTGATACTTGACATCCACTTTTGTTGATTTCCTTACATTACAATGGTGCTACAGTGGGTTTATATAATTGCACTAGATATAACATTAGATGATGCTTCAGTAACCTAAAACCATTTATTGGGAATTGAGATAGTTAACTAACTAAAGTATATGAAGGCTCTACAGAAGCTTTAACATAATGGGAAAAAAAAACATAAAAAGTACAAAAACAAGACAATGTATTTTCATAGAAAAAAAAAATTGCATTTCTTGGTAACATGTGAATTACCAAAACTGATCATTTTCTCTGAAGGATTAAATGGTGTAGTGATAACTCTCATAAAAAATTTGTCTAAGGATCTTTATCACCCAAAATGTAGAACTCTGAGATATAGTAATCAGTGATCCTGTATATTTAATATTGTCTTTAAGTACTGTATGTACTGCATTTTGTTCCATATATTTTCTAAATTATACAGTAAATTTACTTTCATACAGAACATGTTGCATACTTAAAGAAGACTTCAATTCTGAAAGATTTTATGGGATTTCTACTAAATACATTGAGGACTTAACTCAAATTCCATTTGCTAAATACGCAAACTTTGATGGTCCACTGTGTTAAGAGGACACTGGGTTGAACTATATTGCACTGTAAAAAAATGTATGAAGACTTGCAAATTTAGTCATCTTCCAACACAAGAATAAAGAACAATGAAGAATGCAAACTACCTAACAAATAAGTTTTGCATTAACTCTTGTGCAGTTCACGTAGGATACAAAACCATTGCACAACACTCAAACGGACATGAGAAAATCTCAAAACTATGTACAGAAAATGAACACATAAAATATAAAATTAAAGAATCTTTTCAAGTATAAAATCCTTTTTCACGAATACAGAGATCATCATCACCTAAATTACTATACATGTAATACTATACACGGCATTTTAAGCATGGAAAGTGATAAACGTTAATAAAAGTATTGCACTTGTTGGAAAGCAAATTATCCTTAATACTATTCCTGTTGTTATCAGAATTTATCAAAACCAGTTCTTTTCTTATATTTGGCACAAAGGATTAGACATTAATATTTAGATTATATTTGGAAACAATGAACTGTAATTACATTTTAAAAAATAGAATGGTAACAATAAACACATATATATACACTTGTTGGTAATACCTATACATACATGGTTTCAAATGTACAATATTTATTAGCATTCTCAAGATAAAATGATGAGAAAAAGAGTTCCTCTGGTCATGCATTACTACAGAGTAGATGTAAAAGCAAGTTGCTCGATGTAATAATGAGGAGAAGAGTGGTTGGAGGGATATTTGATCACTACTTGGAAACAGAAATTAAGACCAATATAAATTTGTTAAAGTAAAACAGGGGCAAGGATACAATTTTATAACTAACAAACAGCTTTTGGTCAGTAGACAAATCCACTTTCAAAAACGTTTTCTTCTTTAGTAGAATTATTTAAATTAATAAATTTTGCCAAAGTAGAGCAATTGCAATTGATAAATTTCATTTCAAACAGAAAATAACATTTTGTCCTAATAATGGGCAAGTTATTTTACGTACAGCTCGGACATTTCCTTTAGATACTTCACCATGTGAATATGAAGTGTATAAACTAGAAGATTCTGTAAGGTACTGATCTACATCAGATTAAAGAATATGGTATTCGATAATGTTGGTTTAGACTGTAATTATGTTGTTCCATATTGTAACTCAATAAGGTTGCACTATAAATAACATATTTTACCAAAGTCATAATCAGCTGTGACATTGCGAGGCAGTGAAAGTGAGCTTACCACTAGGTCTCAAGTCCTGGTTCCTGTGTTTTCATAGTAACTTGTCTACTGGATTGTCTTTTGTAAGCCTGATGTTTGTTCAAATGGAGTGTTTAAACTTTGTGTTTTTCCATTCTCCTCCTACTCTGCTACCGTATGTCTTTTATTATTTGATTCATATCATACACATTTATTTATTTTTCTTTTCTGCATTTATCCCTATCCAAGATAATTAAAAGCGGAAGCTGATTTCAAATTTAGTGTTACTTTTGTTTAAAGGAGAATCTTGTCCTCTTGATAAATATGATTCCTTAGTACAGTAATTTAATAATACTAAGATGTCAAAAGGTTTCCATATTTTTGCTTATAAATGGATTTGTTCATAGATATGTATGGTCATTATGAATGTTAATTTAGGAGTCATTTTACATAGCTGATATGGAAGCATGGAAATGTGTGTACACTTTGACTTTTTTTTACCAAATAGGTTCTTGCACTGCCTATGACCTATGGAGTTGCGAGGCCAATAGGACTGACCAATAAACCAATCTATAAAGCACCAACATCACGTGCCACAATATGAAGGAGAACGACGCTATTACACAGTTATCTAAGAGGAAACTCTCCAAGAGTCACAGTTTGTGATGTGAGGAACAAACTGGTGATGAGGAGGCAAATGTATAATGCCAGTAACAGAAATGAGCCTCGATTATCATACCTAAGGGGGATGGAAATTTTGTAAAGGTTATCAAGATGGTGAAGAATATCATAACACATATGAATTATGAAGAGGCACTGTAATTTCAGGAAGTACTCTTTCAATATAACATCTCTCAAAAACAGTCTGAGAAACGAATTCTGATATGCTACTGAATTACATGCGACACCTTTCTTTTAACATTGTGATATTCAATCAATATGCATAATAGCAAACCAGTACAACCAGAAACTTTATAATAATTTGATAAAAACACTCAAGCTATCCTAATTACATATAGAAAAACATCCTATTCATTTCCAAAACACAAAGACATCATAAATCTACTAAAAAAAACTTTGTAACATGATATCCTTGAAAGGCAAATCTGAAATAAAATCTTTGCAGAGCTTTAATACTAGACTGTATGTGGTTATACCCACAACTACGTGTCTTGGAATTATAGAATTCGAAAATCCATGAAAATTCTGCTGAAATTTGCTAACAGGTAACTGCAAATGATGTTGAAATAAAAAAACTGGCAGTCAACAGTAAGAGACCTGAATATAATTATAAAGAAGACACCATAGACAAAAGACAAAAAGAGGTTGTTTTAAAAATCTCCTGTGATTACTTCAGTTCAGCCTTCTGGTGTTAATGTTTTCCTCTAAACATAAAAGTAAAAATTCTTTACGCAGAAACAGTTAATACAAACCTATGTTTGTGACACCCACATAAAAAAATAATATGCTCTGTTGTTCCACCAACAGCTTAAGTATTATTCCTCATTACAATTCAATTGCACAATAAAAAATATCACTCAACAACATGAAGCTTTTGGGGAGCTGTACAGTATAGCATGTCAGCTTTTTCATAAAAGTTTATTCAAAATTGGCAATTATGTTTGATCTGGCAATATACAAGTGGTGAGGTGAGAAATGTGAGTGTGAGCTAACTGAGATTCTTCCATACCATCTTCATGGTCTAACTGCATAGTCTGTATATGAGTGCCAGTTAAGGAGGTTTCTACTATGTGAGCTGAACTTCCAGCACTTATTTGTTGTGCTGATGGACTGTATATAGCCTGTAATTCCTGGGATTCTTTTTGCAAGGGGTCTGTTTGGATTGTATCTACTGCATGAACTGAGGTAGGACTCACCAAGGGCACCACCGAATTATTCCCTACCAAGAGAGACGAGGTCGTACCATCAAGGGTAATTGTTGGGCCTCCTTCTAGAATCTCACTTGTAACATGACACTCTTCTTCACTTGACATAGCTCGTATAAGCTCGGCCTGAATTGGGCGTGTAAGCGGCAGTGAAAAGGGTATATATATAATTTCTACATTCTTTGTGTTTCCTTTGTTTCCAATTTCATTTACTCCTTCAACTGAATGTACAGGTATGATGGTTTCTTCTTCCTGTGGTATGGCATCTTGAGATTCCAAGTTCTGGTTATCAACTTTTGCTTGCTCTTCTTCTTCTTGGGGCTGAGAAGTAGGAGGGACTGGAGGAGGAGGGGGAGGTATCTGATTTGAAACTCCTCCCCTCTTTTTTCGTCCAGCACCTCTGCTGCCGTATCTTGTTTGGTCCTTGGCCCTTCGTGCTACAGCCTGGCGTATTGGCCGAGCTCGAGATACATGTGTGGCAAGGATGCTAGATTCTCCTGTTTCTTCAACTGCTGTTAACTGAGCATCTTTACTTTCTACAACCAGACACTTATGATCATCTCCAGAATGAGGTAACTGTAAGAAAGTGAGCGAAAGGAATTTGAACAGTATCATAGGAGATGTGGTTGTACCATTACAGAATAAATGAATGCAATGTCTTATTTTGAGATCTGACAATGGCCATGTCACGCAAACCATTTTCCAAACAAAATTGCAGATGCTACATTGCAGCATATGTAACATTACTGTATACAAAACAATGCTTTATGTACTTCCTAAAGGGAATGATAATTGCAGATAGCTGCTACTGCATCTTGATCTCATAATTAATGGGCAAATAATAATTCCTTTGACATCTGACTGCTGAGGCTTGGGCTACTAACAGTAATGCTACATTCATAAAAATAAATACAGTTAATTGTATTTTAGATTACAGCCTAACACTTCATCTAAAAGCACTTAACCATAAACACACATGCACACAAAAATATCTAGCTATCATACAAGACACAAGATCCAAATTAGCAGTAGTTTTTACTTGTTTAAAATAAAATATTTAAAAATAATTTTGTTTGTGCAAAAGAAACAAAACTACCTTAGGCAGTTAAGTGAATGATGTACAGAACAGGTTTCTGACTGAGGACTGTTTGCAACTAATAAGGTAAAAAGAATAAAAATATTTCTCATCCACAAATAACACATTTACTGAATGACACTGCAACTTATTTCATAATTAATATCAATCCATCATAGTGAGCTCAGCTGATATTTATTGTATATTCTATGTTTTGATTGTCAAAAAGATGCTGTGTATAGCTACAAGCAGCACTGCTTTTTTACAAACTCATCACAAAACATTTTCTTGCTAATTCATGTCTGTGATTACAAGTGTCAAAGCACCTGAAGCATCTTCATTACTGTCCAAAATTCTCTAGTACAATGTATATGCCTGGATAGAAAAATTACTGTTCATCATTATTACTACTACTATTATTAAAAAGCCGTTTAACCAGAGCAACAAGATGAGTTTCCTACTTCACTGAAGCTTCTTTCTGAATAAAATATAAAATTTAGAAATTAGGCCAAACACCAAGTTCTGGGGCCTATAAGGTCATTTAATACTGAAACAGAAAGTGACAGTAACAAAGTCTGCAAGGTGTAACAGGAGGGAAACCTTGCAGTTGCACTACAAATCAATAGTTAAGAGAGGGTGGAAGTAAGGTGGAAGAAATATAACATGAATGGAGGTATACAGTACAAGAAATAAAAGGGGTTGCAGCTAAGGACTGAAGGGACACTGCAAAGATCCTTAAGTAATGCCTACAGTGCACGAAATGAGGTGCACTAATGGTACTAACCCCCTGCAGTGTCTTAATTACACACTTTTCAAAAATATACTAAATTCTCTTATTTTACTAATGCCTTGTGTCCTAGTTACAAATCCAGCAGTACCAATAGCATAATCAAAGTTACTAATAGTAATCACTTATTTCATAAACAACCAGATACGTATTTACAAAGATACTTACGTTACAAACTGAACACTTATTTTCCTCTGTCTCCCTCGCCTCTGGCTTAATGGTCTGATCCCTTCGACCAACATTATTTGTTCTTCCTCTGCCCCTTTTACGTCGAGATCGGGAACGGCCTCCAACATGAGTAATCATGTGAACTCTCAATTTATCTGTGTGAAAACACAAGGAATATTGTACACTTTCACTGGAATACAACTAATATCATAGGATAAATTTCTGTAAAATCCATACTCCTTGTATAATTGACAAACAAAAGAAGGTAATTTACCTCACTTCAATTTTCCATTACCCACTCTCATTATTTACCATACTTCTTTTATGTGTTAAGATTACTATCTACTAAAAAAATACTGAATTAATTCAAAAACCCATTACCTACTTAAACGCAATCATTTTTTAGTACTGTAGTCAGTGTATATGCACTGTATAGATATTAAATTGGAATAAATAAAAATAAACTGGAAGTAACCAGAATGAAAAATATAACTTGCCTGGTCTACTGAACTCTCTCATGCACCCAATAGTTGACTTAAAGGGGCACTTGAACTTCTTAGTTTCATGAGTGAGCATATGACGCTTCAGCTTATCTTTGCGATTAAATGCAGTCTTACATACTTGGCATTCAAACGGCTTCTCTCCGGTATGAATCAGCTGGTGCAATTTCAGGGAATATTCTGACTTGAATTCCTTTGTACATATCTGCATGGAAAGGAACACCAACTGTAGAAAAGTCTGAATAATTCGATTGGAAATTGTACAAAATCTGAACCTTATTAAAACACAGAACTGCTTTTTATTTTCATACAAACCCATCACTTATATAATGAATATGCTCAAATAAAGTGTGTAATAATTAATACTAAATGAGTAACAAAGGTGACTACTACTAAACCAAAACAAAGCAACACAGAAAAGAGCACATTCACTGGCAAAACATGAATTATCATTACTGTATTGAAGTGCAAGGAAAGCTGAAAATATCTGGAATGTATTAATAATAAGCAAATCACTTACTATTTCAGTGCTGATCTTCAATCATAACAGAAAATGAACAATTGAAACTATAGTAAGTACCCAAGTTCTTAAAAAGCCTTGATGACAGCAAGTGTGGTTATCTAGCAGAAACAGCGTTAGATGGGTTGCACGCTTCCAGCTGCCACACCAAATGACAGATGATCTTTTTATTGCTATTTGGGACTGGTGTCTGAGATGAAGACCAACACGAGTGTTAGACAATATGAATTATGGGTTTCTGATGAATCATTTCTATTTTGGTGTCTCCTTAAAAGTTATTTTTATAATTCATAAAAAGTTACTATACCATATGAGATACTTACAAACACGTGCTATCATATCAAATCTCAACTCAAACCAAACCTATGGTAACTTACATCAGTTTAAGGTAGGATACATTAGTTTCAGCATGCAATCATGAAAAGAAGATAATTCATGAGGTCCTAAGAGCCCAACCATGGAGAGAGAGAGAGAGAGAGAGAGAGAGAGAGAGAGAGAGAGAGAGAGAGAGAGAGAGAGAGAGAGAGAGAGAGAAAAAATCCTTCACTATATTCTGTAAAATACCAGCTCAATACCTGTTAGACTTCACATCCTACAGGATGTACCTAATGCATAATAAAACCTGTTGCGACACTTTTGGAGCCGCTACACATACAAACAACTAATAATTAAAAGCATAAAATCACTACTAAACTAAGCAAATTACTCACTGAGCAGGTGTAAAGGTTAACTGTCCCATGAACTCTAAGATGGCGTCTCAGCAGCCGCTCTGACATGAACACTTTGCCACATAATTTACAAGGATAATGATGTGATGAAGTTCTCAGGTGATGTTCAAGAGCTTCATTACTGGCATACTTGTTCATACACTTTGGACATCTGCTGAAGCTGAAACATAAGAGTAATCCAGCTCAAAACTTAATTTTTTACTAACGGAAATAAATTAAAAATACCAATGATTTACAATGAGGGTGATGACACATATTCCTTTACTCCAAAATTACTTGAGTGTATATGTTAATTTGGTTCTTAATCATCTATTATGTAGTACAGTGGTACCTCGACATACGAAAGGCTCAACTTACGAAAAACTCGAGATACGAAAGTAAATACGAAAAATTTTACAGCTCAACATACGAAAAGTTTTCAAGATACGAAAGGTTGTTGCTGTAAAGTCCCGAGATTCGCCCGGACCACCGAGAACAATTTTAAAACTCCCGCGCCGCCAACTGAGTAAAATCGCCACTATCCTCCCGCTCTCCCATTGGTTCCTGATGCTAGTCACCCCATAAGGTCCTGCTCTCCTATTGGTCAGCATCTACCCCTTGTGCTTTAAGTATTCTATTGGTTAAAGGATGCTGTAAATTGAAAAACTTATTCATGCAATACACTTAATAAAAAAAAACATTAGGTAAAGATAGAATAAAGAATAGAAATGAATGGTTATTATACTGTTTGGTAGTTTCATTAGTTGAAGAGAGATACTAATGAAAATTTATGGCTTACTGTGTGCTAGGAAAAATGATTGCTTGGCATTCGTTCGGTACTCGTAAGACGGGTGAGAGCTGAATGTAAACAATCGATTGGAAGGTTTTTTTTTTGTTTGTTTGTGTATTATGGTTAATGATTAATTAATAATTATTTGAAATGAGTACATACTGATTATTTATACATTTTATTGGCATATTCTAAGCTTTTAGCTCTTAGGTTTAGATGTCAGAATCATAGACTAGGCTACAGTAGCAACCGCTAACATAGGCTAGGCTTATTGCTAAGGGACATATGCTAAAGTCCTAATATATGCAGTAAAAATGGGGTTGAACATTACATGCAGTTGAATATTACTCAAGTAAGTACAGTATTTTGCCTTTTTGGAGTCACATTTCTTCCATCGGATCGGTGTCATAACCCTAGAACATGTGTTTTAGGCCTGGAAATATAATTTACTGGGGTGTTTTTGGAGGGCTTGGAATGGATTAGCCATTTTACATGTAAAATGTGGTCCAAGATACGAAAACTTCATGATACGAAGGGCACCTCGGAACGGATTAATTTCATATCTCGAGGTACTACTGTATAATAGAAATGAAATGCAGAAAATATGTTACAAAACATGTTTCAAATTGAGAAAATCATAGAAAACTTGCTTTCGCCTGAGATTCGTGAAATTCTTGTTCCAATTCAGCAGGCTAATTGTTCTTTCAATTTGCTATCATGGCTCAATTTGCTGGTTCTTTTTACAGATCATTTCATCATTACTGCAATTCTGCTATTATTACAGATATCTTGAAGGACATTCTGAAGGACTAAATTATAGCAAATATGTTAAACTAACTGTACTGTATCAAGGGAACGCTTGGCTGCAGTATGAAAACAATGTCTGAAATTTAGTATGAATTGTTAACATTGGCACCCTAGTGACAGACCAATAAACTAATGGCAACAGAAGCAAAAAGTGCAAGACCAAGGGGCTTGTTGGCAACAAAAATCCTGCTTAAATGATTCAATATGTACTAACAGCAGAAACATATATCTTTCCACATGCTAATTTAGTGGTCCAAAATAATAATTGTATATACAGTATTCAAATGAAATGTTCAACACTCATAATCACATAGTAGTATTGAAATGAGATAAAATATTCGACTGAAAGTCACTTACGATGTGCCCACAGGCTTTTTTGGTTGAGGATACACTGAATGTTCATACTGATGGTAACCAAGAGTGTTGAGAGAGGAGAAAACTTTGGAGCACGTATGACATCGATACTGAAGATCTTTGTCATGTGTGCGTATGTGGTCAAGATACGAATCAAGGTCCTCAAATGCCAGGTCACAATTTTTCTGGATGCAGCGGTATACCTGAAACAAAATATCAGTGATGAATAAAACATTTTATTTTTTATACACAACCACAAAAGGAGACAGATAGCATTTCCTGTAACATTATTTGACATGAATGGTGGATAAAAACAGCCCAGAAGTGTCTTCTCTAAAATCCTTAGATATATGAAAATACAACTGGAAGGGGCTTACTAGACAGGATAGGGCTTTTTTGGTTTGCAAAGATAGTGAAGGCTAAGAAATATGAAGTAGTCATTGGACAAAAAAAGAAGTGAGACACAGAGCCATAAGGGATCTGGAAGCAGTAGATCTTTCTTCTTTTTGAGGAATGGAGTACCTGAAAACAAGGCAAGTAGTCACATAGGCTATGTTAAAGGTTAAGGGTTTGTGATGAAAAAATTCGGAACTAATCTGTACACTCAATATTTTATCAATTACTATTTAGAAAATGATAAAAGTATATGATTATTATTATAGAGGATTAGTTTATCCAGACCTCTGAGCCTAATAAAGGGATTTTGACGAAGGAAAAATCTATTTCTGGGTGATTGGCTCGTGTCGCCCTATGAAAGGATCCTTAAATATCATTCTTTCTAGGTAAAATTAATCTAAAATTACCAGAACAAAAACAAAATTAAGAAAATGTCAGTAAAACTGACTCGCTCACTCTTTAAAAGAAGTGTCGGTATGAGAATAGGGGCGAGTGGGAACACTACCACGAGACATTCACCAATTAGACCTTCCAATCAGAATCCCCACAAGAGAAAGCTGATACCAACGGGCGATGCGGCCGCTACTACTACTACTAGGGGACGCCACGGACAGCAGCGCCCCTAGCGGTCATCCTTAATCTATGAACATCTTGTCCTGCAGGGGGGGGCAATCAATACAGGGTGGGTTTCATAGGGCGACACGAGCCAATCACCCAGAAATAGATTTTTCCTTCGTCAAAATCCCTTTTCTGGGCTCAGCTCGTGTCGGCCTATGAAAGAGTACCAGAGAAACAGACAAGATGGGAAAAAAGGACAAATGAAAATCAGTTGTAAAATGAGGGATATAATATAAGTAAATCAGTTATTACAGCATATAAACTAAGTACTTAAGGCTAACTTATTTTAAAACAAAAAGACATAAAAGAAAGTTAGTAATGTAACGTACTTAAAATTACAGTAAAACATAGTAAAATACAATAATGCAGTGTAATTTAACAAAATAATTTACTTAGATAACTTATTTACAAAATATACAAAACACATTGTGTCCTACCTAGCATAAAAATAAGGGTAGGTACACTGAAGTACATTATCAGTACATAGTGTGGATGTCCCTAGCAAAAAATAAGGGACAATCCACTAATATGATCTCAGCGGCTAAGGCTAGAATATCCGAGTAGCATGGCGATAGGGTGAGGCATGTTGGATGAGGTAGGTAGAGAGGAGACCTGGATCTATACTACGACTACTATACAGTATCAGGGGAAACAATGTTTCCCGCTGCTACTGCAGAAAATTTAAAGATTCCAAGGACTTTAGATAATGAACGTTTAAAGACTGTCGGAGATTTCCATCCAGTATACTTTTAAGATCCTCAAAGTTCATATGTTGAAAGTAATTAATTGAGGTGGCTACTCCCTGATGTCATGTGCTTTTGGAAATGAATCAGGATTGGCTTGTTTAATGAAGTAAAGGATTTGTTGTCTAATAACCTTTTACTGATAAAAGTTACCACCTTTTTCCTTTTTCCTCATGAAGAGAGAAACCTGAGGATCTTGAGGATGTACGAGATAGAAAGGCTCTTAAAGTTGATACTGGGCAGAGAGAAGGGTCTTGCGGAAGTGGGATGACTTTCCAAGGGGCCCACCTGCAAGAGGATCCTCATTTTTTGCCAAAAAACTACGATCCGGAGCAAGCAGAACTTCTCCTGAGGGGAGGAATTCCACATGACCCGCATCTCTGGATAGAGCCGACAGTTCTGAAATTCTAGCTCCTGAAGCTAGGCTTAATAAGAATAATGTCTTTCTAAGAAGCATTATGAATGTACAAGACGAGTTGTCAGTATCTGATGCTAGTTTGAGGACATCATTTAAGAACCATGAGACTGCAGTAGGCCTTTGAGAAGGTCTAAGTCTAGCACAGGCTTTAGGGATAGACGTAAAATAAGATTCAGTCAGATCTATCTGGAAACCTAACTGAAAGATCTTCTTCAAAGCCCGATTTTAGAGTAGTAATAGTGCTAGCTGCTAAACCTTTTTCAAACAAGGATCTGAAAAAGGATATAGCTAAATTAAACTGTTCCATGGGTTGTAGTGTTTGATTCTTTTTTCAGGAAGGATGCCTAATTTTTTTAACAGCTGAGTCAATATTGTCTAATAGTTGACTCTCTCTTATCTGATTCTAGGAAGAGGATGTTTTGTGGATCAATGTTAGCATCTTTATTAGCCGCAAACTTCATGAAGTCCATAAAGTTAGGGTCTGAAGAATTCCTGAGGAAGCGAACACAGTCCTCATTTGTACTGATTGTGACAGCTTGGGATTGGAATCCGTTGAGGTCGGAGACCCAATTCCAGAAGCAGAGGATACCAGTTGCTCTTGGGCCAGTCTGGAGCAATCAGGGCTACTAGTCCCTTGAAAGTCCTCAGCTTGCTCAAGACTTTCAAGAGAAGATTCACTGGAGGAAAAAACATAAATTTTTTCTCCACTGATTCCAATCTAACGACAGGGCGTCCGTGGCATAAGCCAGAGGGTCCAGGTTGGGGGCCACATAGCAAGGGAGCTTGTGGTTCGCTTGTGAGGCGAAGAGATCTACTTGGAGACCTGGACTCCTCCGGCATATCCACTGGAATGACCCGTCGTCTAGGGAACCATTCATGATTCCAGAGGGACCGACAGGGACAAGGCGTCTGCTATCACATTTTTCTTACCCCCGCCAGGTGAGTGGCGGGGAAAGATGCCATTTGTGTTTGTTTGCTAGTGCAAAGATGGCTATCATGACATGGTTCACATGTTTGGATTTGGACCTCCTCTGTTGATGCAATGAACTACCACTGCACTGTCCAAACTAGTCTTAGATGCGACTTTTCCGGGGGAAGAAGTCTCTTCAGGGTAAGAAATACTGCCATTGCTTCCAGAACGTTTATGTGGAGCTGGCGGAATTGAACTGACCAAGTCCCCTGAACTTGTTTGAACTGAGAATATCCCCCCCCACCCGGACAGGGAGGCATCCGTGTGAATGGTTAACACTGGAAGGGATATTGAAGGGGTACTCGCTTGGCCAGGTTCTTTACTTTTGTCCATGGACGGAGTTGATTGCGAAGGATCTGTGGAATTACTGACAAACTTGTCTCGAGATTGGCGTTTGCTCTCGATCGCCAAACTCGATTTATATCTTTCAGCCTGCTTTCAGGAGGATATCTGTCACTGAAGCAAACTGAAGGGAACCTAGGATTCTTTCCTGGCTTCTCCTTGATGTTTGCTTGCATTTGAGAAATTGTCTGACAGACTTTGCTATCTCTTTCCGTTTGGCCACTGGAATTGACAGATTGTGGGAAGACAAATCCCATTGGATTCCTAGCCACTGAAAACGAGACTCCGAGTAAGTCTGGATTTCGTTTTGTTTATCTGGAACCCCAGATGTTCCAGAAATTGAACTACCTTTTTCGTGGCTTTGAGACATTCCTCGACTGTTGGTGCCCAGATCAACCAATATCGTCGAGGTATGCTGCTATCATTATTCCCCGAGTTCTCAATTGTTGCACCACTACTTCTGCTATTTCGTGAATACCCTGGGGGCTACATTCAGACCGAAGGGCATCACTTTGAATGAGAATGTCTGATTTCCTAGCCTGAATCCTAGGAATGGGCGGAAGTGTCTGCTATAGGGATATGATAGTATGCGTCTGTAAGATCGATGGAGCATGTGACGGCTCCACGAGGAAGTAAGGTCCTTACCTGCGAGAGGGGTAAGCATTTTGAACTTGTCGCAACGAATGAAAGAGTTTAGCCTTGACAAGTCTAAGATTACCCTTCTTTTTGTTGAGCCTTTCTTTGGCACGCTGAATAAGCGACCTTGAAATTTTAGATGCTTGACTCTCGTAATAGCTCCTTTCTGAAGGAGTTCCTCCGCATAATCTGTAATTCCTTTGATGGTACTTGGCGGAATGATTTGATTGGAGGGGATCTTTGATCCAACTCCAACCCAATCCCTTGGAACACTATGCTCTGTGCCCAATTGCTGAACCCCCACCTGTGACGGAAGAGGAACAGCCTCCCTCCTACCTGGGGAGCCTCATTGTTGATGGGCGTTGACCTCCACGCCCTCCTCTGAACTGCCTACTCCTTGCCGCCCTTCCTGTGCCACGCTGGCGAAAGTGGCCTCTCGCTCTGTTACCTCTCGATTGCCTATTAAAGGGAGGGTAAGCCTGACCTTCATACATAGGGTTGAAGGCCGGCGAGAGTGCGTAGGAGGTCGAGGGTTGTGACTGAGGAGACAGCAGGAGGATGGGCTGAGTCTGCTTCGATGTTGAAGGTTGTCCCTGTTGGGTAACCGGGACGGCCTGAACGAATTGCTGCTGTTGCTGGTGTTTCTGGTAAGGCTGGAACCTTTGTAAACCAGACTTCTTTAGTTTCTTACCAGCAGCGGGGGCGGATTCTTGCTTCCTCTTAGAGGAGATACCCCATCTAGCTCTAAGGCTCTGGTTGAGCCTAGAGCCTCGTGGTGTACCTCATTTACAGCGGACTCTGGGAAGAGATCCGCTCCCCACATGCTGGAAGCCAGGAGTCTATTAGGTTCGTGCCTAATAGTGCACTCCTGCAGAACGTGCTTTCTTTCGGCAATTCCTCCTAGCTTGGAAGAAGTCGAAAGCATCCGTCTGAACCGTCTGAAGCTGGGGACTTGGCAGAATCTTAAATAAAGGTTCTGTGCCATACGAAAGAGCAGCCATCTCTGTGATAATCAGAGAATTGAGGGACCTGCCAAACCTAGTTCGAGCGTCGAACTCTGCCTGAATCAAGGAATCAGGCAGCCTTGGGAGCTTTTCGCCAAACTGGTCCATAGCACAAGTCCCGGTGGTTTGAGCTTACCCAAGCGGTGAAAGTGGCAGGCAAGTTTCTCCCACCCAATTCTTCCGAAAGCTGGGAAGAGCGGAGAAGTAGACTCTGCTTCCCTCAGCTGTGGCATGGGCTCATCCTTGAGGACTGCCTGAAGAGTCGCTTACCACTATTTTTTTTTTGTAGCGAAACGGAAGAGAAGCCTCCTCCTCCGTCGCAAAAATAGTAAAAGGACTCTTGAAAGCCTGGAGCTTGGTGTTGGTACACTCCCAGTCCTCAAGGCAGTGAACCCATTCGCGTTGAGCGTGATCTCTACTATAGAGAACGTTCTCCCTGGAGATCTTGTCCTCCCTAGTGAGTGCCGCTACGGTCAGCCTAGCATAACCAATGAAAGGCTGCGTCAATCCCGGAGGATAAAACTCGAAGTCCTCAATCCTTCGAGTTCCACACTCCGGGACAGAGATCATACCATCCTTGAACGGAGCGTAAGCGGCCACTCTCCATGGGTTTCTCCATGGAGAAAGCTGGTAGCGACTCATAAGGTGGTAGCTGGAGAATACCAGCACTTGCTACTGGGGACGACTGGAAGAGGAGCCTGAGCAAGCCCAGCTACTCGGTCCTCATTCTCTCTAACTCTGTTAGAGAGATCTTGGATGGACTGGCCCGACTGAGGACAGAGTGCTCGACAGTTGTGCGAACATCTGTTCGAACTTTGTTCCTAGGGCGGAGACTTGTGAGCCAACCATCTCACCTACCTGTTGCATCACCACTGCTGAGAAAGCAGTGGGATCAAAGGTGCTAGGTCCCACTACTCCAACCGGCGTTGCCGGAGTGGATGCGGTGGAGGCCGGAGAAGGCATTGGCTCAGCGGGAGCGCGAGCCTTCTCCTTAGAAGCCTTGCTTCTAGAGCTCTTTGAATAGGAAGAGCTCGGCTTAGCCTTCACCGCGTCAGCATAGGAAGTCGAAGACTTTCTTAGCTGAAGAAGACGACGACGACTTTTAGAAGAAGTCGTTTAACAAGGGTCTTCGGTTCTCTTTGTCCCGTCACCTTTGGGGGTACAGAGAGAGCGGGAGAGCGGGTAGGGATCTCAGATCCCAAAAAGCCTTGGAAAGAAGCAGTAGAAGAAGGGACAGGAGAAGATCCAGGAAGCGCCCAAGGAAAGACCTTGGGCACCCGCCCCACACACCTACCTCAACCAACAAATCCTCAGCACTACGCCATAGGCTCAATATTAAGGTCCAAGGTTGCGACGTCCGGGACCGTCTCCTGCGTGGCCACGGCCCCGAAAGACTGCTGCTCTCTTGCTGGATGGAGGCTATGAGAGGGGCTGCAGATATGGGGTCACATACCCTGTTGACTTGCCGCCGGGGAAGATCTGAACGGCCAGCTTCTTGTCCAAGATGTAAGGCTGGCCTTTGGCGGCGTTCTTCCCGAAGCCGCCCACCCAAGCTTTCAGGGTTGCTAGGGCAACTTCCCTCACACCGGCAGCCATGAAAGAGAAGGCGAAAATGAAGCTTCTAATGGCGGAGCGGGATTAACAAGCTTATGACTAAGTGTTGTTAGTAATACGATAAAAAAGTCTATAATCGACTTACCCCCTCCACAGCTGACTGACCAGGTCGTAACAGATGGCGCAGGCTTCCGGGTGCCAGACGATCATGTCGTTGTAAGGCGTGGCACACGGGGCGTGTGTAGAAAAATATGTATTTAATTCCTTTAATTTTACTAGTTCTAAAAAAAATATGCATTATCACTACGGCATCAGTATTAAAGTACTTTACCTATGTAATTACTTAACTAGTCAATTTTAAAATTAACGTATTTTAATAAATAGCTTTCTCGTCTAATCCTTTTAAATGGTTATTGCCGTAAACAAACCACCAATTTTAATGCGGAAAATGTTTTTCTTTGTTTACTGAGTGACGAAGAACCGGCAGTACCTGTCAAGAACTTAACAACAGCAGTCTTCAGTGGAAGTTCCAGTCATACTTACCGTGGATTAAACTTTGAAGTGATTTCGTTACCTATGGATCTTATCATTTGCATCACGGTCATGTGTTACGCAAATATGGAATAATTCTATCAAGTTACCATTGGACCCACCCGGACCTGCCAAAGGGGAACCCGCTTACCTATCTCCTAAAATCACCACTAATAAAAACAAAAAAAGGTTGAGAGAAAAGCTATTTTTTCTTTTGTTTTTTAAACTGTCCAGATCTTGACTTTTATTCCTGCAGCTTTAATTGATGCTTATGTGATAAGTGTATTATTATCTATACTTATCCAAATTATACATACCTTACCTATACTTACCTTACATATAAGTGAATTACATACTTATTCATACTTCTAGTTACTTTGTTTAATTATATTTCATTAGTCAATTTACTATTTAATTGTATTGAATTCTGTTTGTTTTTACGCTCATTTTGACGTTTTGTTTACTGGGATAGAAATATACTTTACATTTTACTTGTTACTTTTGGGCTGTTATTTTCATTGGGGGGTAATAGTTGCCGGTTCCGATTCTGTTCATACATGAAATCTTAAGATTTCCTCTTGTTCACTATTTCAGATGTGTTTGTATACTTTCGGATTCATTTCATTGGCCTCCGGATGATGCAGCCCAAGTACTCACTTCCTATCCTTATGGTTCACGTCAAGTGTTTTTGTTAATACATTCAGAAGTCTATTTTTGTGGTTCAATGATATACATTACAATTAAATTCATTGTAACTTATACTTTATTATTTAATATATCCTATATTAACTTATAAATTTAATAAATTACCTTATCATTAAAATCTGTATAGAATTCATTTTTATACATGGCGACCGTGACAGGATCTGGAAGTTGAGTGGGTGGCTGCGTTTCCCGGAGGTAGGTTTCGGGTCCAAGGTGATAATTTGCTTAACATTTACTTTAAGTTACTTTTGTGATTACTGTTTATACACTTCTGTTTATATTAGTACTGCATTTTATTGTTTTACTGCGGTCTATTGTTACTTATATATTAGTCAAGATGACTGAACTGAAGAGATTAATAACTTCTCGGAAGTTTGTAAGAAAGTCTGTTACGGAGTCGTTTGATCGACGTGATCAGTTCCTCTTACTTGAAGCTTCAGATAAGCTAGCACTTGAGTCTAAGTTGACTGATAACATGGCACGTTTGAAGGAATTGGATCTTCAAATACAGGGTATAAAATGGAGTTCTGAAGAAAACGAAAGTGAACTGATGGAGGAATTGGAGGCCTGTGAAAATTATCAAGACAAACTACGTTCGTCTTTATTTAAGCTCCAATCGCCTGTACCGACTACACCATCACCCCCAACTCCAGCTCTTCCCCTTTTGAAGAGACCAACGGCTCCTTTACCTCGATACTCTGGTCAAGAGAACGAAGATCTACTAAATTTCTTTTATACTCAATTTTGGAGGCAGTTATCAACCAAGGTATGAATACTTCGACTAATCGAAAAGCTTTTACTCCTAAAGCAGCAAATAACTGGAAGAGCCTTGGTTTTGATAGATTCCTTGGAGTCTCATAACCCAAGGATATAGTAAAGCAAAGGGAGCTCCTTAGAAAAGGCACTTGCTTCTCCAGATGTTCAGAAATTCAGCACCATCAAGCAGCTATCTGAGCTAAACTTGGACAAATGTGATGACCCATTTGAATATGTATCCAAGTTAAAGGTATAATAGAGAATGTCCGTAAGTTGAATGTTACTATTGATTATATTTTGCAATACTTTGTGTGGACAGGTCTGAATGAGAAGTTCAGGGATTTACTGATAAATATTACTAACCATACATGGCCTTCAATGGAAGAGATTGGTGATAACTTCTTCACTGCCTGCACAAGATACCATCACCATAAGAAGAAAGGGAAAGTAACAGATCATTATGTGGATATGGCAATAAATGTGAACTTACACCAGAGGGAACTAGTGGAGTTACTGCAAAATGTTATCCATGCTCCTTGTGTAGCACAGTCCAAAGAAAAGGCTAGCCATAACATCAGAGATTGTATGAACTTTATTTCCCCGGTTTCCAAAGTTGAGAAATTGAAGAGTATCGATGGATGTACTAGATGTGGCCTGCATCACATTCTACTGAAAAGTGCAGATACAAATTTAGAGATCGGTGTGTAAATGCAAAGGTTTTCATTGGAATACTTGTGCACTCGTCCAGGGGGAAATCAATCCAGTGACATTGGTCAAAAGAATCTGGACCTTAACAAGAAAAAGTTCCATGAAAAAAACAAGGGCAAGAAAGACACAAAGGCTAAAACTCCTGCGGAAAGATCCCAGAATAACATTACTACTATTACAGAGGCATTGAATAACTCAAGTGAGGGAGATACGATTCTTCCAACCTTCACATGTAACATAAGTGGATTCAATGTGCGTTGTATGAAAGACAGTGGATGTCAATCCAATTTTATATCTGAAGAGTTGGCAAGCAGATTGAATCTACCAGTCATACGAGAGAGTGTTAAACTTACTGTGAATGGTATCAATGTCCCTAGAAGTTATGACACCAAAATTGTTGAGGTGGAAATGAAATTTGACAGGGATTCAAGAGTCATTTATGCATTGTGCCTTCCTAATATAAATATTACTTTGAATCTTCCCAAGTTGAACAGAGTTGTGAATGGATTTCTGTCAAAAGGATATAAATTGGCAGATACAAGACTTTTGGATGGTTCAGAAGATATTTCTGATATTCAGCTTATTTTGGGATCAAAATCCAGCTATTGCATACCATGAGACTGAAATTGTATTCGGAGAGAAAATCTATATATTCAAGAACTCCTCATGGTGTAGTGTTAAAGGGAGCAACTGAGACTATTTTACATGATCTGCCTTATTTACCATATGCCCCTGAAGTCTCGTCGTCTTCCTACATTTCGATAACTAATAGAACCCCAGACTACCTGCCTTCAGAAGAAGCTAAGTTTTATCAAACATCTAATATAGATTTTGGTAAAATCGAAAATAGAAATGAATCATTTGTTTTGGAAGGAGAGGATGATGAAGTCGGTGGGTTAGTTGATATTCACAAGGATGTACTTGATTCTGTTTGTGACCAAGCATTACTAGAGAGACTTCAATGTTACTCTGAAACTGTTGAAATCCATACTCAGTTGGTCAATTACGTTTTAGAGAAAACTACAAGGAATAGTGAAGGGAGGCTGGTGATGGCCTTACTCTGGAACCTAGGAGTTAGTTTCTCACCTTTTGGGACATAACTTCAATATATCAGAGAAAATACTGTCAAGCCTGCAAAGAAAATTGCAAGGAAATTTAGACGATAAACTGAAGCGATAAATATGGTATTTAAGGAGCAAGCGGATGCTGGAATAATTGAGAGAATTGAAAATTTAGATCATTCAAGAAGGAGCATCCAGAGTCCAGTTTCATGCCTTTTATGGGCATTTTAAGCCTTGATCGTGAGACCACAAAATGTAGGGTTGTGTTCCTATCAAATTTGAGTGACAAAGGAAGTATGAATCACAATCAAACTATGCATGCAGGTCCAACATTAAATCAGAAACTCTCCACTCCATTATCAATTGAGGTTCGGAAGCAAACTATGCTTGCTTTGATATAAAGAAGGCATTCAACAATATAGGTCTTGAGGAAGTCGACCAAAATCGCCTTTGTTTTTTGTGGTTTAGAAATCTTGAAGAGGGAGATTTTTCAA
The DNA here is from genome assembly GCF_015104395.2 of Macrobrachium nipponense. NCBI lineage: Eukaryota > Metazoa > Arthropoda > Malacostraca > Decapoda > Palaemonidae > Macrobrachium > Macrobrachium nipponense. Next base: position 83,760,756 of record NC_087210.1, on the reverse strand, counting down.
TATTGGCTATAAGAATAGTAGAACTTCCTTTGGACTTAGATGTTCACCTGCATTATTAATGCTTGGATTATACAAGATATTGATACTGGATTCTACGAATGATTCTTTTCCATTGATGAAACTCAAGAGAACCATTTATCAGTTGTCTTATATGGACAACTGTGCATTTACGGCAGAAACATCGGAGTGTTTGTTGTGGATGTATACAATGTTGGAGGATATTTTCAGTCCATATAAGTTTTCACTTCAGCAGTTTTTGTCTAATGACATGTCATTACAGAAAGAAATTGACAAAATTCAGGAAACAGAGACTCCAACAAAAAGTAAAACTGCTGGGACTTGAGTGGGATCGAATGAGTGATACATTGTCTACAAAACCCATACAACTGGATATAAATTCATCAACAAAAAGAGAAGTTTTATCTACTATAGCTTCACAGTTCGATCTTCTTAATTTCAACGGACCTATACTGAATCGCCAGATTGTTTCTACACAGATTGCAGTGTAGACCAGAAAATAGATTGGGAGAAAAGCTTACTGCTCCTTTAATCAATGAATGGAAGAATATCTGCAAGCAGGCCAATTCTGCACCTTCGTAGAGTTCCCACGGAATTTTGGTGTCTCGTACTGACAAACAAATATAAATTGGTTGGGTTTGCTGATAGTAGTAAGGTTCTGTTTGGCACTGCAGTGTATCTGTATAACATAAATACAAATAAGATCTACTTTATTTTAGCAAGAAATAAACTGGTGAGTAAACAATTGGAGTCAAAATCCATACCAAGCTTGGAATTGCAAGCTCTTGCATTAACCGTTGAAACTGTAAAGGATTTGAAGAATGAACTTTCAGGATTTGGTTGCATTGATCCTATTGAGATAGTTGGATGTGAAGTCTACTCTGATAGTTTGGTGGTACTGTCCTGGCTGCAGTCTTACGCCTTGAAACTTGACAAACTACAAAAAAAAGCAACCCTTTGTACTCAATAGGTTAGATTATATCAATAAGCGTGTGAGGATTCTTGTATGAAATTTTCTTTTGTGTCTGGAGAAGATAATCCAGCAGACTGCATCACCAGACCATTATCCTTTAGGCAGCTGATGAAAACAAACTATATAACTGGTCCTAAGTTCATTACAGAGAGCGAAAGCAATGTGATCTGTAGTGACAGCACATTGTCTTTCATTATACCTGGATTATTTGAACCAAAACGAGTGCATAAAGTGGAGACCAATTGTGGTAGTGCTTGTTCACCTCCGCATGTGTGCTCGGAACATCTTTTCTCTTTTAATAGGGTTTCTAGTTTGAGAAGGCTGTGAGAGTGCATGCGGTGGTGCTCAGGTTCTGCAGCATTTTGAAATCTAAGTTTAAAAGTAAACATCCAGCTCTAGATCATTTTGAAGTTGAAGATGAAGGCTTTAACTTTTATGATGAAGCTTGTAGGCAGATTATAATCAGGATCACATATTCACTTCCCAGATGTCTTTGATTATTTTCACTCAAAACAGAAGCAGTTGAAGAATCTGCCTAACATTGTTGCACAGTTGAATTTGTTTCTTGATATTCGGATGGCATGGTAGGGTAAAGAGTAAATGCCGAAGATTGAAGGAAGTCCAACATCTTAACAAACATCTTAACAAATTCAACTATCCTTTACTAATATCGAAGGACAGTATATTGGTTCCTCTGATTGATAAGGGAATTGCACGTGAAGCTCTCACATGCTGGTATTATCCTTTGTTGGCGGAACTTAGAAGAAACTTTTGGATTACCCATATATACTCGACTGTGAAGAAAGTTCTGTCAAACTGCATCACTTGTAAGAGAGTAAATGAGAGGGTAATTAAACTAAATCAAAGTCATTACCCAGAGTTCAGGATTAATCCTGAAAACGTACCGTACAGGCAGATTTTTATTGATCATATGGGTCCATTTAAAATAAAGAATGATCAAGGAAATACTGTCAAGGTATGGTTGTTATGTATTACGTGTCTGTGGTCTCGGGCTATTAACTTGAAAATTTGTATGGATTTAACTTCAGAGGAATTTATTAGAGCATTACAACTTCATACATATGAATTTGGCATTCCCTCCTTATGTCTGTCTGATTGGATCGCAGTTCGTTGCTGGTGCAAATCAGATCTCTAGTTTTCCTCAGCGATTACGAGACAAATGCATATTTACAGGAACATAGAATTAAATCATTTAAATTTGAACAATATTACAAGGGATGTAATCAACTCGGCTCGTTAGTAGAGTCTTGTGTGAAACTAACCAAGCGCTTATTATTTGGAGCAATACGCAATAATGTTCTTCCCCTTCGTGATTTTGATTTTATTGTTCACAAAACTATACATTTGGTGAACAGAAGGCCAATTTCATTTAAAGAGTCTCTTAGGGACTCTTCAGGAGAGAGCATTCCAGAAATCATTACCCCGGAGATGTTGATTCATGGCAGAGAATTGGTTTCCATCAATATAATCCCTCAACTACAAGGCCCAACAGATCCCGATCCGGAATTCAATGCAGATCAGATTCCTTCTCATTACTGAAAACTACAAAAAATGTACGACATAATCTCATAAAATATACAATGAAGAATTTATTGGGAATCTGATATATACAAGCCGTGAATAAAAAAGACCGATACAAGCCCGTTCAACATAAAGAACTTAAAGTTGGAGATATAGTACTTTTGAAGGAACCCTTAGCTAAACCCTGTAATTATCCAATGGGACGCATTAAGGAAATTATAACAAATATAAACAATGAAGTTACGGCTGTGAAAGTCTTTAAAGGGAAAACTGGAGAAATATTAAAACGGCACTCTAGTTCTATAATTCCTCTTTTGTCAGTCCCAGGCGATGATGAAAAACAAGGTGTACCAGACACTAAGAATGTTCATATTGTATCATCACGTCCTAAAAGAAAAGCAGCTATACAGGGTGCTGCCAAAATTCACCAAATTTTGGCTGAATCTGATTAGGGATTTTTCATTACTGTTAATATTGTTTTATTTGGATTCTTTTGGTTGGTTTTTATTTTTGGGTAATTTTCATGTAAATACATTTACATTATATACTTTTGATTTCATACTAAATCAAAATCTCTCCCCTGGAGTGTAGAAAAATATGTATTTAATTCCTTTAATTTTACTAGTTCTAAAAAAAAATATGCATTATCACTACGGCATCAGTATTAAAGTACTTTACCTATGTAATTACTTAACTAGTCAATTTTAAAATTAACGTAATTTTCATAAATAGCTTTTCTCGTCTAATCCTTTTAAATGGTTATTGCCGTAAACAAACCACCAATTTTAATGCGGAAAATGTTTTCTTTGTTTACTGAGTGACGAAGAACCGGCAGTACCTGTCAAGAACTTAACAACAGCAGTCTTCAGTGGAAGTTCCAGTCATACTTACCGTGGATTAAACTTTGAAGTGATTTCGTTACCTATGGATCTTATCATTTGCATCACGGTCATGTGTTACGCAAATATGGAATAATTCTATCAAGTTACCATTGGACCCGGACCTGCCAAAGGGGAACCCGCTTACCTATCTCCTAAATCACACTAATAAAAACAAGGTGAGAGAAAAGCTATTTTTTCTTTTGTTTTTTAAACTGTCCAGATCTTGACTTTTATTCCTGCAGCTTTAATTGATGCTTATGTGATAAGTGTATTATTATCTATACTTATCCAAATTATACATACCTTACCTTATACTTACCTTACATATAAGTTGAATTCAAATACTTATTCATACTTCTAGTTACTTTGTTTAATTATATTTTTTCATTAGTCAATTTACTATTTAATTGTATTGAATTCTGTTTGTTTTTACGCTCATTTTGACGTTTTGTTTACTGGGATAGAAATATACTTTACATTTTACTTGTTTACTTTTGGGCTGTTATTTCATTGGGTAGTTGCGTCCGATTCTGTTCATACATGAAACCATCTTAAGATTTCCTCTTGTTCCACAATATTTCAGATGTGTTTGTATACTTTCGGATTCATTTCATTGGCCTCCGGATGATGCAGCCCAAGTACTCACTTCCTATCCTTATGGTTCACGTCAAGTGTTTGTTTATCATTCAGAAGTCTATTTTTGTGGTTCAATGATATACATTACAATTAAATTCATTGTAACTTATACTTTATTATTTAATATATCCTATATTAACTTATAAATTTAATAAATTACCTTATCATTAAAATCTGTATAGAATTCATTTTTATACAGCGTGAGACCTGCACTCATCGTGGGCGCAAGGGGTCGTATAACGTCGCATTGCACCCAAGGACCTGACAGTTGGTAGCCTGTAAGTGGAAAGATACATAAGTATCAGGAGAACACTTACAGCCTAACAATTGCTCTGCTGGTGCCGGAGCGAGGAAAGTTAGATTAAACCAGAGCCCCGCCATAATACGTGTGGTAGCAAGATGGTTGGTTTGTCCAAGGCTACGCCGGAGACAAGAGATAGAATCCAACCAGGTGTGGTGAAATTTGAAACCACGACAGAAAACGGCGGAGATGGTATACATATAAATATAATATAGGAATTCATCGTAAAATTAGGGTATATCCGTAAAAATAACAAAATAATTATCAAACCTTTCCCCCCCGTCTACTAGTAAGAGTGCCCGGGTAAGAAGCAAGCTCCCCTTCCGGTAGGCGGGGGAAAAAAGGGAAGGGATATAGTAGGCAAGTAACTAGAACCCACTAGTAGTGACCACCCCTACCCGCCGCCGCCTGCCACGACACGGCGGAGCCAGCAATCTATAACCAAAGGTGCCCCGGCTGCGGCGGAAGGCTCCGTTAGTTATAGTGGGGGAAAGGTGGGCTGAGCAACTGGGGGGGGGAGGGTTCTCGGCGTAACACGGCGGGAGAGAGAGAGGGGGGGGGTGGCCTACTCCTCCCCGTCCCCCAACAACTTACCCCGCTCGGTGACCCGGTACCCGATAAGTGGTCGCCCTATACCCCAGCTGGGGAGAACCCCTGGCCTCCTCAGAGAAGGAGGGAGGAAGGCAACTGAGGTTGTCATGGCAACCAAGGGGTCCCCCAGACCCCCTCCCGATACCTGTAGGGAGGGAGGGGAAGGGGAAGGGTAAGGTGCGATGGAACACGGTTGACGCCGCAAGTGGCCTAAGCCGCAATAGCAAACACAACCGTGGAAGGGCCACGTGAACCAGGCTGTACCAATATATGGGACATGCACCCAGGCTAATAGCCATAACACCCTAAATAGCAACCAAAATTACATCGTAAAGATGGAAAAGACACTTTTAGTAGAAGAAAAAGAAGCCCAGGAGGAGGCAAACTGTTCCGAGGAACAGAAGCCTACTCGGAGCCAGCGATAGCCGATGAAGAGCAAGAGCCGGGATGCTGGGCTAGAAACACAGAATAGCCCTAAATACCAAACTAAGAGAATTGGTAAATGGGCTAACCTAGCTAAAAAGGCGATGTAAAAAACGATGAACGTGATATAGTAAGCCCATAAGTATAAGAAGTCCCAGTATGGAAGACCGGGAATTCTTAATGAGGCAGCATGGCGCCGCCACGGGTCGACCGGGAAACCGTATATGACCTATTAGAAGGAAAATACTGGTTCCTGGAAGACTAAAATACGGTAAAACACTACTTATGAGGCACTTAACTTAGCCGTTGCGATGGCAGCACGTTCCATAACGGATGATGAGGTAAATCCAGAAAAAAGTACACAAGCAAGAAAATGCGTACGACGCTTAGCGCTAATAATTAAGGATGACCGCTAGGGGCGCTGCTGTCCGTGGCGTCCCCTAGTAGTAGTAGTAGCGGGGATTCTGATTGGAAGGGATTCTGATTGGAAGGTCTAATTGGTGAATGTCTCGTGGTAGTGTTCCCACTCGCCCCTATTCTCATACCGACACTTCTTTTAAAGAGTGAGCGAGTCAGTTTTACTGACATTTTCCTTAATTTTGTTTTTTCTCTGGTAATTTTAGGGATTAATTTTACTAGAAAGAATGATATTA
>NC_087210.1:83727238-83749738 GCF_015104395.2 Macrobrachium nipponense | reverse complement strand
GGACTGTAATGTATCATTTAAAATACGTATTGCATTTTACTAGAGAAGCTGAAATCATGATGTCAGTATCAGTGCAAACCTCAAACTGGCGAGGTGCTCTAACTATTTTTAAAATGTAGCAGTTGGCAGAAAGGTGTAAGCTCAATAGCTTTAGTCTGGAATGGGACTTTTTGATCCAACTGCCACACCATCAGGTTTTCTGATTAAATGATGATGAGAAATTGCCACACCATCAGGTTTTCTGATTAAATGATGATGAGAAATATGATATTGTTATGATACAATAAAGTTTGTTCATACTTACCTGGCAGATATATATATAGCTGTATTTTCTGAAGTCCGACAGAATTTCAAAAACCTCCGGCACACGCAGTGGTCGGCCAGGTGGTTAGTACCCATTCCCGCCGCTGGGAGGCGGGTATCAGGAACCATTCCCGTTTTCTATTCATAATTTTTATTTCCACTGTCCCCTGAGGGGAGGTGGGTGGGTACTTGATTATATATATCTGCCAGGTAAGTATGAAGAAACTTTATTGTATCATAACAATATCATTTTGTTCATGAAACTTACCTGTCAGATATATATATAGCTGAATCCCACCGTTGGAGGTGGGAAGGGACAGAATAGAAGGATTTGGGAAACAAATGCATGCAGATGATTTACATCTTGGTTCCACCTGTTAGCATAGCTGGCTTCGTGGTTACTGCCACGTAAGTCTGCTTGTGCTACTAGAGTTGCCAGCGAGGTAGAGACCTATATAGCTGGTGCACTCCAGATGATCTGTCAACAGGGGTGAGACCACGACGTGACTAGACCATATTAACCATACCATGAGGGCTAAGAAGTAAAATAAATAAATATAATATATATATATATATATATATAATATATATTGATATATATAACCACCTGACCAACCTAGCCAAAGTTAAGGTGTTTTAACTAAGGCTTAAGAGTTAAGAAGTCGCCCTTGGCGGCGACTCAACAACTAAATTAAGTGCTCTTCCTAACCATTTTCTACAGGATAGGATGAGTGGTACTTCTTGCCCCCAAGATTGTGTCTGCAGACACGTATGGCCCTAGCGAGCAGCAGATCTCATATACCATCTTCACATCCCGCAGGGAGTGTGAAGTGAACACAGAGTTGCTTCGCTAAAACATGGTACTCAGGATGTTGCTGAGTGCCATGCTCTGTTGAAATGCTTCCCAAGGTCCGCGCCCTCACCTCGTGAGCATTCAGATCAAAAGATTTCAAATCTTTGTGAAACACAATGAAGGAGCCTTTTGAAAGAACTCCTTAACACTAAAGCCAGGGTGTTCTTCGATATGGGCAAGTCTGGTCTTTTTCGGAACACTGCAGATTGCCCGAATGACTTCGACTTTCTTGAGTTTTATGTAGATAAAACTTGAGAGACCTGACAGGGCACAGGACTCTCTCTGGCTCCTGCCCACTAACTTGTGCCATCCTTGATTCCAAGCTCCTGGCCCAAGGACAAGACGGGTTTCCATTCTTAGGCCACAACGGAAGGCTTAGAGAGCACACCGCCTTGTGTTCTCTAAAGCCAAAACTTGTGACAATGGCTTAAAATCTCACTAACCCTCTTTGTCGTATCTAGGGTGGTTAGAAGAAGGCCTTCCTGATCACATGCAAGAAGTTAACAGGTAGGAGAGGTTCGAATGCTTTGACATCAAGAACTTCAGACTACGTCTAAGTTCCATATTGAAAGCTTCAATCTGGACATGCACAGTCAGTCCGTCTGTACTAAAGTCAGGTGACCGACCAGTTGACCAGTCAGACGAATCAAGGACAGCAAGGCTGTACCCTGAAGACCATAAGGCACTATTCTTCGCTGAAGGGCGAGTGTCTGGTCTGCCTGGGCGATTCAATCTAAGCAAACCTTGGGGGGTGTATCAACGCAACCCAACGTCGTCAGCGAATCAACTCCTGAGCAACTCCTGACTCGAGCTTCTGGTGCCAGGAGAAAGGAGCGAGGAGCAAAAAGGCGATTCAGTCCCGAAGGACGAATGCTTGACAGTCCAACCTGGTCTCATGTTACACGATCATTGGGGGTGTATCAACACAACCGACTTCGTCAACAAGAAACTCAGGGCTACTAAATGTCGCCTGATCTCGCACGAGTGTCTGACTCCGGGAAAACAGGTGAGACAAAAAGTAGATGGTGAGCGAGTTTCAAGATTCCACAGAACTCAAAGATCATGAAGGGCTTTGTTGTTTGACAGAAGCAAATCTCTGAGCCCAAAGGCCGTCAACAACATATTTGCGTATTCTTTAATAGTTGTGACTGCCAGCTTATCCCATTCTTCAGACGGAAAGGGAAGACGGTAATCTTATTCCTGTCAACATCTCGATAGTCTGAATGTAGTCAGACTCAGAGCGGAGAGGTTATAGGTACCTTTCGAGTTAGAGTAGACCGACTCTCTCGGAAAAGGTCCTTGGAAAGTGAACTAGGAAGGACGGTGACCGTCTGTGAATCCAGGATCTGAAGGCCAACATGGGGCGATCAGCATCATTGTTGCTCCCTGTGACGTCATAAATCAGATTATTACATTTCTAAGCTTTGAAAAAACGGGGAAAAAGAGACTAAACATCCATCCCCGTTCAATATCATAGGATGGCGTTTAATGGTACCAATCCCGGATCGAGAATAAGGGAACAGAGAAGAAGAAGCCTCTTCGTCCTCAACATAGCGAAGAGATGAATGAAAGGACGTCCCTAAAATCTCCACAACTCTCAACATACTTCTAAAGAAAGATTCCACTCGGAAGTCAGTAGTTGCTGCCGTCGATTGAGATGATTCGTACGGACTTTTGCAATCCTGTAACGAACCTCTAGAGGATCGTTACATTCTACGCCTCTTGTTATAATAGGCTCTTTCTCGTAAACTCGAACAGGGACCGAGAGAAGATACTTCTTAAGATATGAGAGAGCTGTGGAATATCAGAGTTGATCTGGACCACTGGTTCCAAAAACTCGTTTCGAGGACTGGAGGGACGACCGAATTGCTTCTACTTCTTTCAGATTATGATCCAGGACATCTGAAACCCTATCCAGATGTCCGGCACCTTCTTTCTATCACCTCAGGTGATATTTGACGCACTGAGAGATGTTCAGAATCATTCCTAGATCTTGAATAAAATTTCAGTTTCCCGGTAGGAAAAAACTGTAGAGGTCTGAATTGCAGTCTATTGAGGGAAACAAACTTCTTCAGGAAGGAAATGGTCCCCAGCAAGCTCATCCATTCCCTCCCTGATTATGCTTACTTCCCTAATAAGGCTGCGCTTTGCCTAAGCAGGAGAGCATATAATAGTGCAATGTTGCGGTAGACTCGTAGTCCTATACCGTGCGGTAACGAGCACCGAAAGGATTAAGAGATATCTGTTGAACATAGTAAGGCAAAACGAATGCAATGTTTATTCATTCATGTAAGAAATCCCCTCAATCTTAGGCTAAAGTCTGTGATTGTAGGGCAGAGATACAGTTAGTCAGTCAATCCCGCACGAGAGAGAGACGTAACCTACCGCGCATGACAGCAAACGAGCTGGGACTGGCTCGGTTGGACTGGAGCGGACGCTGCGGACCGGACAGTGACAGCAGCAGCTTACATTCGTCATCTCTTACCGTTATGCGTGGGTTGCCAGCTACTCTATTCTACGAAGAAATAGGTCCGTTATTTTTGAGCAGAAAGAGACTCTCAAGCTGGTATATTAAAGCGAAACAGAAGGCGCTAAATATAGAAGTGCGTTTGTGTCGTCATAACACTATCATACAACGGTAAAAGAAAAATCGGAAACTCCTGGTAGGCTGCAGGGAGTAACGATTAAATGCCCTTAAAATAAAAGACAATAGACCTCTCGGTTGTCATCCGAAGAGGTAACTACAGCAAGCGTATATGACTTGAACCAACCAGTAGTAAAAAAAAAAATGCAAGGCAAAATATGAAATTGTTATGATACAATAAAAGTTTGTTCATACTTACCTGGCAGACATGTCTATAGCTGAATTTGGAAACACAGCTACATACATATCTGACAGGCAAGTTTATTGAACAAATCTTAGAGAATCGAAGCGGATAGCTCAAGCTTCTTATGTTATTGGACATAAGCGTTCATTGACGTAGTCTACAAGTCTATTACTTGTACGAGTCTGCGATTGATGAATGAGGGCTCTTACGAATCTTGTCAAAAAGAGCTTATCCGCTTACACAATATAAAGTTATTGAGATGTTTGTCAATGAGAACTAACCCATTTACGGGACAAAGAGATATTTTGTCAATGAGGGGATACCCACTTATTGACAAAACGATAGTATATTGTCAATGGGGGAAAGTCACTGAATTGACAAAACGTAATCCAGGAAGTCGAGCATATTATTTTTCCCATTCCCGTATCAATCGAGGAAGGGGCAAGAATCCTGATAAGAGACTGGGCTTTCGGCAGGTAGGACCCCGATGTTCAACTTCGGCAGCGTAGTCCTGAACTTAGGAACTAACAAAATCTACCATCTGAAAAGCCCTTTCAGATGGACTAAAAAACTTGCAACTTAAATTTATTGGCAGTATGGCAAAGGAAGTCCTGTCTTGCACTTTCCTGAAGAGCGTCCTCTTGATGAGTGCTTTGGCAAGAATCCTACCGAACGTAGTCGAGCGTCATGACGTGCAGGACGTCGAGCTTTTACATAACCCGTAACTGCCTTATCACAAAGTCTTGACTGCGGTAGAGCAAACGAGATCTTCCCTTGAGCTTTCCTAAACTCCATCCACCTTTGCGAAAAGCAATATTAATTGACAGAGACCTCTTGAATTCACGAAACCCGATGTCTTGCTGGGTTTCGAAGACGAAGTTGCCTGTTCACTTTAAGCTTCCTCTGAAGCACTGCTTACTTCACATTCTTTGCAGGTGAGGTAGAAGGTATCACCGAAGGTAGAGGTAAAAATTCTTTAGGCCCAAATTTGAAACAAGAGCTTGAAGAGTTCAACAGAAATGTTCAGCCAGGCGACACACCTGGCGTGCGCTGGTGCACGCTCGGCGTCCACTGGCGCGCGCTTGGCGTCCATCCGAGCATCCCGTCCAAGCCGAGCGTTCAAAGAAGCGTGCAGAAAAGCGTCACGCTCCTGACAGGCTTCAAAACAAGCGAGAGAAACTGCCTTCGGGGAAGAGCGAGATACATCTCGGAAAAAAATCCAACTGCACGAAGCAGTCTCAGGAGAAGGGTTGATCGTGTAAGAATACGAGGGGCGAGGGAACGCCTTCTTATTTTCACAGAACAAAGCTCGGACGTCCACGCTCAAAAGTGTCCTGCTACTACGACTTCTTTTTCGTATTTCTCAGTGGAAAGACGTACACATGTTCAGGCGACGTTCGCCTTATTACTTCTCACTGAAACGCATGACAAGAGAGAGAGAGAGAGAAACGTGAAGCGTCCTCCTCTATAAAGCTTCTATTTAGAGGGCGCGAGTCCTTCCGAAAGCTCCAACCCCTGCGCGGGGAGGACGCTTCGGAGGACGAGAAGCAATCCTTCAGGATTCGTGCACATGCACGCACTTTGGCAGCCTGGGAGTATCTTCAGGTCTGCCGAAGGCACGTCAGATTGGTGGGGGTTCCTCATAACCCTCCTTCGGCTTTCGACATGCTCTCTCCCTGTTCCTGGGAGTCAAGCAGAGGTCCCGGCCTAGAGGCGAAATAAGGCCGATCTGACGCACCCTCCACTACACAAGGGGCACCTGTCACTGCACTTAGCCACTTCACTCTTGCTCTAAAGCAAGCACTTTCGATTCTAAGTTACGAATCGAGAGAGTATCAGAGAAAGGGCAATACCCTCTCCAGACACTGTCTTAGGGCCCGAAGGCAACACTACAGGGTGTATCATTTACAGAAGTAGCACTCTTCACAACAATGAAGGAGAGCGAGCACCTCTCGCAGACATATTCATAGCCCGTAGGCATACTACAGGGTTAGGCAAAAAGAAGTCTACAGGTAGATTAGCAGGTTCACTACCCTGACTTTTGTTTACTGAATAATTGTGTACATACGAATCATACTTCTTTCTTACGGAATTAGACAAAGTCTCCACAAAGAAGCAAGACCCATACCCCTCGTGCATACTAAGGGCGGATCTACCGAAGCTTTCAGTAGCCACACCCTATCTAGATTCAGATATCTTATGCAAAAATGAATCAAATTCAAATCAATTTAAGATAGCGTATGCCTAGCCACAAATCCAAGTAAATAAATCAAAAGACAATCAGGATACTTAGCGGCAATGAAGTTTCCAAAATCCTAAGACGGAGGTACTGAAAACAGGTGTTTCCAGTACCGGCGACAGAAAAATTATGAATAGAAAACGGGAATGGTTCCTGATACCCGCCTCCCAGCGGCGGGAATGGGTACTAACCACCTGGCCAACCACTGCGTGTGCCGGAGGTTTTTGAAATTCTGTCGGACTTCAGAAAATACAGCTATATATATATCTGACAGGTAAGTTTCATGAACAAATGGACTTTTACTGTATTTACTGAAAAAGAATGATAGTCCTAGTATGTCAGTGCACTAATACTAAATAAAGTATTATTCATTAAATATACAAACATAATTTTAAGTGTTTTCAGTGCCAAGTCACTAAATGAAAGTACAATATCAAGAATTTACCTTTGTTTTTACAGTGTCACTTTTACTTGTAGCAGTTTTTGCCATTCCACCATGGAAGAATTCATGATTATAACAAGCAACATCATCTTTTTCTTCCAAGGTAACTTCAACATGATTAGTAATGGTACCATTGTCGCCCTCCTCCCCCTCATTTGTTTCCTCAACTCCTCCAACAATTGTTGTTAATGTCTGACTTGGAGACAAACTTGACCCAACTACATCCTGCCAAAAAGGAAGAGAAAAAAAGTTACATACAGCAATAGAACATGGTCTACAGCATAAAATTAAGAATGAGCAGTAACCAGTATTACTGCATTACAAAAAGAATCTAGAGCCTAACACAAAAAAGCAGGTGGCATTCCCATCTTTGTAAAACATCTCCTTAAAATTTGAACACCTTCCTATTTCAAGCCCTGCATTCAGACATGTGTGCCATAGATTTGTTCTTTCTCCAAAGTCAACTAATGGTGAACTGATTTCATTTGCCAACTCATATTTTCTACTCTAAGTTAGGTTTGGAATCTGTCAATCTTGGCAAGGTTTAAGATGTTCCATTGTCTAATCAATTACAGGAATTTTAGCAAAGGAATGTACAAGTTCAGAAAACTCCATTCATCTATACCTTATATTAAAAGACATTTAATGTTACATTATGGATGTGAAACACTAACATCTATCTAATAATCTTCCTCAGTTGTTCATAACAGGACTATAGCTTTTGGGATAATTATTTTGAAACTGATCAGAAGATGACAATGCTTGTACTGCATGAATTGTGCTGATTACTTTATCCTTCTATTTAATTCTTTCCTGATATTTCAAGCTATAAGTGTGAAATCTTGTTTTCTGCTTAATAATTTTCCCATTCTAAAGAGATTGGCATATCTAAGGCAACTTACACTTCATACTCATTATCAACATAAAACTAAATGTCAATTCACATTATTTTCAGAAAAGTTCAGAAGTCCTAAATATATACATATGCTTGATTTACTTCAATTCTGCTCAATATTAAATCAACAAGAGCCTTTTGAAGAAAAAAACAGAAAACAAAACTCCTAAGAAAAATAAGTGCTGTGGATGGTTAACGGAGTAAAATACATGAGTGACATAACTGCCACTTAAAACCTATATATCTATAGATTAAGCCATTCTTGTGCTAACATGGGGTCTTGCTCTTAAGCAGACCTAAAAAATCAAAATCAGGGAAGATTATACAATAAAAAAAACCTACCAAAGGAGAGCTGATAGATGCTGTTGTGGTTAAAAGTGGAGACACAGCTGATGATAAAACTTTAGTCCCACTGGACACAGGCAAAAAGTTAGTAGTTTGCAGATTTCCAGTTAGGGGTAATACCTACGGAATAAAAAATGGGAAGTTTTCATGAAAATCAGTAATGATAAAGCTTTGACTCAGTCATAAAGACTATGGTCAAGGCAGTAAATCTAGGCATTTCAATTGAATAACATACAGTACAGTTTCCAACAGCTACTATACATAATACAGCATTGTAACTTAAAGTAATTGCAAGTAGTAGAGGTATTACAGTGTAACAATATTAGTGGAAGTCCTGAGTAAAAAGGCTAATTTCATTCATAACTCTTGGGTGGTGCATCCATTACCCACTTGTTAAGTCTTCCATCATCATTATTGGGGTTTCATTGCAATAGGTTAGCTTAACCAACACCTCTGAAAGGATATACTTTACGGTACACCAAGCTAGGCTAACGTCTATGATCAGTCTGCATGGAGTAAAAAAACTGTGTTTTTTTTTAGTTACATAAACATTATAATCCTGATATTTTACAATAAGCTAATCAATCCTTACTTTCCTTATTAGATTGGATTAACTTTTTGTGTCTGTCTTTTAAGAAATGTCAGCAGGAGGTGGAAACTATTGCTTTATAATAAACAATAATTCCATAATAGTTTCCATGTATATATTTTTACAATTTTATTAGTACTTTATGTAAACAGATAATACACACACTATGCTGCATGGCTACAAAATTTTATACTACTTTGAGCTTCTTGCTGCCTCCCTGTTTGCTATTTTCAGCAAAGACTTTAACCATATGTGCCTCAATACATCTTTCAGGATCAGTTACTTAAAACCCTGTACCACTCACATTCTTTGGGTAATACGCATTGAGCAAACTTAATTCTAACATCACCTGTTAGCTGGCAGAATTAGCCACTGACCAGGTGAGGCTTATACCTTTGCAGATCATTCATGTTGGTAGCATCTACTAACACTGCCCTGTGATCACCATCAGAAGTCCTGGGACTCCATACTACTTCTACTTTGTCAAGGATGTTTTCTGTTGTATCAAAAACATGAAAACTAGGCACACGCAAATCCCCCGGGGACATACAATATTGTAATGGATACATAAAAACTTTTACTCACTTTAATAAGAATCCTCCTGTTAGAAGGAAATCATGATGTCAACTCTTCCTCATGGATACACATTACATACTTATAAATACTATAGCATTACATCATTCACAGAAGATACCTACATATATGCTGCAGGAGTGTAAATCTAATTTCCCTCACTTTCTATAAGTGGATTACACCCTTGTCTTTTTAGGAAAAAGGAATCCAAACAGGCAAAATCTAAATAAATATAATAATAATCACGTTCCATCTGTATACTGTTTGCATTATATAAATGACACCTGAAACCACTTCATATAGATACAGCACCACTTACCTGAGTAGCTTCAATTGTGAATGGAAGTAACTCTGATTCACTAACAATAATGTCTGGAGAATGGAGCTCTCTTCTTGTGTATCCTGCAGATACCTGCTGTAGGTAAACTTTATTAAAAATTAATCCTAAATAACACTTGGGGCATTAATAGTAATTAAATCTTTCATTACATCATAAATTGCTTCTATACCAACTCATTCCTTTTACTTAGCCTTTCATGTACCTTCATGAATTCCCAAACACTCCAAATACACAGGAAAAAGGATAAGATGGGCCTCTACCACTAGGTGGCACATAGATAGTGCTCAGCTAAGTCTCCTTCAGGATTTTGGACCAACTAGTAGGCTCAATGCCCCATAAATGCAGTGTTCAAAATGCTTAAGTAAATATATACATAAATCTACATAATTACATATACAGAGAAAAGCTAAATGCCATTTAAACAAAGAAAAGCTAGTCAAAACCCAATACTCCCTTTTAACTTTCATGCCAATTTAAACCAATGCACTTTAAGTAAAAGAGCAAGGGTATTTTCAGATTCTTGAATACATCCAACATGGCCATTACAACACTCTACGGCACGTTCACAAGCCTCCAGAATGTTTTATAAATTCACAAAACTAGCTAAGAAAACCTCAAAGGAATGAGAGCATGAATTAAACAAAATATGAAAGTTAGCAATACCAATTTAGGCAGACTAAGGACTAGGAAAAACCTGTGAATAACAAGAGTTGACATTTGTAATTAAGGATACTAGTTGCTACCCAAGATCTGAGGGGAACTTCCTGAGTACCACCTCTGCACCAGTTGTTAGTAGCAACTGATCTCATTCATCTTTTTTCCATGTTTGGAGTGTTTGAGACACATACATTAAGCAAAATAAAAGCACTGTACATATTGGTTTGTAGGTGAAGCCAACGCTTACTCTTAATGAAAATACAAAGTACTGTAGTCCTTTTATACACCAACTGTAATTCCTTTCAAAACATTTCTATACAAGAATAAAACATACAACTATTACTATGGCCCCATTCAGCATTACTGTTGATTTATGTCAATTGACTAATCGCTCCTCACTGCATTTCTACCTCTCTTCATAAATATCATCAATACCACGGCCTTCCCTGACACTTGATCTTTAGAGATTTTGGTCCTGAGAACTTTCTTTTCTTGCCATCCTTATAGTTTTGTGTTTGATGTATTTAGATCATAATTCAAAGTATAAATGTTATATTGGGCACCTATATATCTGTTATTCTGTGAGCCCAGTGTGTTCAAAGATCTTTTTTAACCACAGCAATAAAGGCTAATAATTCTAATGAGTAACTGTACATAGGCAGGCCATCCCTCCACATCATAAAGCAATGTAAACACTGATCTTTATTTATACTGAAAGCATTCATTGAAATCAACTATGACAACTGAAAGCATTCACTGAAATCAACTTTGACAGAGTCAAAATTTATACTCATGTACCAACTGTTTTGCATATGAATAATATCATACATCAGAAAATTTGATTTTTAGATAGGGTATCAACCATTCTGTACACATGAATTATTTCTTCTTCATTTCCATATAAACCTTTCATTTCATTTGCATCTTTTATTTTAATTATTTTCAACTACTATGCTTGGAAAATTTATTCAGTATATATGTATATATGCCCATGAATTTGAACAGGAATTGTTTGAATAATTCTTACCGTAGACTGATGAGGCTGAACCTGCACTTGTATTTGATTGGCAAGAGAGGAGTTTTCACTTTCAAAGCTTGTGGCACTAGCGGTAACAGTTGGCTGTTGGGGTGCTGAGGTTGTCTGTACAACTCGTAAGCCACTATTCTTTCCTGGAGAGAAAAAATAAATACAGTACAGTACAGTGCATGGCTGTAAAAATTAGTTTATATAAAAACAACCCAATACTTCTGAAACTTTCTACTACAGTTAAGTGGACAACTATTACATAGTACTCTGCAATGAATAGTGATGATCCTGCTAACTTTGGTGATAAAAAAATCTTCATTTGGCAGAATAAGACATCCAAGATCTCTCACCACCATTCTATGCAATTTTTGTTCTTAAGTACTATAGATATGTTTGCTGCATATCTTCCTCCAGAAATGACTCTGTGGTCTGGTTCCTGGTGACCATACAGCATCTTGATTTGATTCCTTTGAAATTAATTTACTACCCCATACTTCATGCAAGACTAAGTTAGCCTCTTTGTTGCTAACAGTATTATTTTATTACAGACAGAACTGTTCAATTCATTAAACAGCTAAACACCAGTTTTAAACTACATAGTATGGTATTTCCACAAATTATTGAATCATACTGCATGCTTCTGCTCTTATCATGCATTTTTCTGGTTTAAAAGTTTAACACAAAGAGAATGCAGGTATTTCATGATGTACTCTGGCATTTTTAGAAGGGTTACAGGCCAAATACACAAGGCTGCCATTCTTCCTAATAAAATAGAGGCAATGTGAAATTAGCTAAGAGAAGAATGTTCCTGCCACTGCTACCAAACCACAAAATGATCCCATTTCTGGTAGTGGAGGCTCCTCTTTGCTTTAATTAGCTTTGTTGACCATTTTCAAATACCTCATGATCTCTACTTTGACAACTCTTAGTCAAGATAACAATTTAGTCCAGACATAGGAATTCTTGAGGATAAGTACAATGAGAAAGACGAGCAGGCATGCACACAAATGACCCACATCATTGTTACTGGTTTGAATCTCCACTGTTATCTTGTTACATATCTTGTATAACCATCAAGACTGTGCTGTGAATATTAATCTTGAACACTATGCTGTGAATATTAATCATGGTTAACATGCAGTAGATATCTACATATGTAAATTTTAAAAACAAGACTACCATCCTATAGCTTGCGTCATCTGGCACTGCTGTCAAAACATGGACATCTTTTGTTACTCTTATAAACTGTCCTATTATCTAAGTCATTGTTTATTATTGTTAATATTCTCGAGTACCCACTGTGCATGCATCGTAAATGATCAACTAGGTTGCCTGTACATCTATTCATTTAGAAAGTAAAATAAACATCGATACATTTGTTGCCAATAATTTTTACACACAAAAATCCTGAAATCTTTCTCTGACACAGTGGCTGAAGATGTTAAAGACAATATGAATAGTAAAACACTTATACAATTTATTCATATGTTACGTGCAAGTGCAGGTTCTTTGATTTGTGACTTTAAAACTTAAATTGTTGCATAGGACTTATGCATGACAATCACTGTTATGAGAGACCCAACCACCAACTAATTTTTTTCTATCACTGACATTAATGGAATCCCAAAAACCCAAAATAGTTCATTAGTGTGGGATACTGTAATGGTCTGTGCTTCTGTTACTTATTAGTATAATTCTAAAGGTTACAACAACATATTAACCCTTGTTGCATATGAGATCAAACTCTAACATGTGATAACACAAGCAACAACAATTCCAAACAATTTCTATATCTGGATTATAGATATCTATTTTCAAAATGCATCACTTATAATATGGTAGCCTAGCAAAGAACATGGCAAACTGAAGAAAGCAGAACAATATGAGTAAAGAATTCTGATCAGTTAAGAAATGACATGTAGAAGGGTACGAAAATACATTCTGTCTAACCTGCACAGTGGTCTCGTTTATGGACCATGAAATGGTCAAGAGAGGAAAACTTTTGTTTGCATCTGCCACACTGGAACACATCATCGTCATCCAATGGAATGCTTTCACCTGAAATATCAGACAAAAAATTTTGCATTCATTATACTTCACCAGTCCAATTGAAGTGTTATAAATGCAATGATCAAAGCACATTCAAACTGTATTAAATTATGTAAACAGTAACCCCAATGTAATAATCATAATACTAACACATAGGATATTAGTACAGTTAAGTTATACTGTAATCCAAGTTCATTAGCTGCATTCAAGATAAAAAAAAAACTAACTAGCCAGAGAAGGTGTAACATATGGTCACGAACAATAACTAATCATTTTGTTTACTTTGTAACACTGCACTTACTAATAGTGGTACACGCATTTGAAATCGACGAAGTAAGCTGGCCACAGGTAGGTCTGTTAGAAGTGGCTGTCGAAGGTGTGCCGGAAATAGTAACAGTATTCTGGATTAGCCCTGGTGAATCTAGTAACTGTTGCACCATCAGTCCACCATTGCTTTCTAGTGTGACACCTGCAAGAAACACTGCAAACATTAACAACCTGAAGTGGTTTCAATAATGCTAGCTTTTGTTTTATATTTTGATTATGTAGTACACTTCAACATTACTGATAACTAACTCACTGTAGAGCATTGCAAATGCATCATGAATTAAGAAAGAGTAGGCTTAATACAAAAATACGGTGTACAGCACAGTACTACATTACCTGAGGACCAAAAAGTTAATTTGAATATGGTACTTTTAAAAAATAATTTCAAAATTATATACACTAAGCTTTTCAAGAGTAGTGAGGGCACACTCCATACCAATATGATAAATATAACCTCCATCACATTTAAGAGACATTTTTCATTAGCCACTTAATAAAACAATACCGACATAAATATGTAATAAAGAGGTTTACATGCCTAACAATAACGATAAATAACAAAGAGGTCTGCATCCCTTTGTGGGGGTCCAGGGATGTGAGAAGCCCCAAGGCCATGTACAGCACAGTGCAAAATGTTAAGATGTATCAGCATATGCAAGGTTCAGGGGTGGAGGAAGGTCCTGGCGAAGTAGAACACAGGGTAGGTTGGGTTCGGATGTATCGTGCAAATTTAAGATGGCAGTCATGGCACTCTAGGTCAAGTTGGGATGTATAATTTTAACTTCCACTTATGCAGTACCATAAGTTAGGCTACTTTGCTGCAACACTGGAGTGTACTCAGTGGCAGGGTACTCCATTGCAAACCTCACAAAGGAGGATCTTCAACTGCCAAAAGTTAGAGGGGAGGATGTTAAAATGGCCACCCTAAGGGTGGCAGGGCAGGGTTCACAGAACAGTAGGTAATATGCCAGGATGTAAGATGATGCCCTAGGTTAGGATGTATCTCTTTCTGCAAAAGTAAGAAAGATAAAGGGTATGCAGGATGTGATGCCCTACGTCAGGTTAAGATTTATCTATTCAAGCCCACCCGAAGTCTATAGGATATGACATTTTAGGCTAGGATGTATCTCTCTAATACTGGAGTGTACTAAGTGGTTATACTTGGGAATAAGAGACGTTTTACAATCAAAAGTTAGAACCGAGATGGATCATAACATGGGGGAAGGAATATATAAGGTTGATATTATTCAAATGAGTTCTTGCTTTTTAATCTCAATTCATGCTTTGTTCCTTCTGATGTGAGATAACCCTAATGCTGCTACCTTTTCCACTTGTACCATTTACCTTCCTGTAGCTTTTCTATTTGGAACTCCTGATTAAAATAAAATAGATGCACCACTGTTATTAATATTGTACTACTACTGTAATTCAAAAAACCTAATGTAGGCTATTCATTGTGTAATGTACTATATCCTGTATTTTGACAAATCCATACATAGGTATCCTACCTTGTTGTGTAAAACAATTCTATCATTCGGCTTTGCTGTAATCTGACAGCAACTCAATTTGAGTGACGAACTATGCAATATGAAAATACAAAATACACCCTACTGTGTACAGTACTGAATAAAAAAAACTATGAAAACAGAATACACACAACTGTGTACTACAATATCAAGTTATAATTAAAATCTACAAAAAAAGTACTAATAGTTGCCATGACAAGATCTGGTCTAAAAGTGTGGTTTATTGGCAAAGAAATAGCCCCTTCAGTGGTCATAAGAAAAGTAACCCTATGATAGGTTAGTCAAGAAATGTTAACTTGAAACTATGACAAGCAATTTTATGCAAACTTCAGCAACGATAATAATGATAATCAAATAATGTCACTTCTAAATTTTTCTCTTAATCTTGATGAATTCGAGCAAACCAGTAAGTAGCCTACTTTCAATTTATAAAATAATGACTAGCATAAGGAAAACTAGAGTATCACTGACATCCAAGTACTGAATTATACAGTACAATTTTTTCCCGTACAGTAAGTTTTTTGTACCATTAGTGTAGCAATACCTATAGAAACTGAACTATTAACTACAATTTCAAAAATGACTGAAATGAATATTTGAATGTTTACACTTAAACGTTGATTATAATCTAGTCGATAAAAGAATCCATTAGGCATATTAAACATATAGGCTTACACAAAAACAAGTTTCTCCAGAATATAAATATTATATTAAAGTATTTCTAAGGGCACCATCCTATAGCATTACATTGGTACCTGGCAAAACTTCAAGATATCCTGAGGCATAAGACTAATTTGAATTTAATATTGACAATAAAAATAAAATAGGATATGCATACTAGAATATGTATACATGCATTCTGACAAACAGTGGCTAAATGCATACACACACACACACATGTATATATATATATAATATATGTATATATATATATACACACACACACACACACACACACACACACACATATATATATATATATATATATATATATATATATATATATATATATATATATATATATATATATATATATATATATGCGTGTCTGTGTACGTACATCTTAAATAGCGGATTCGTGCACTGCGGACTAACGTACATCTAATTTGTATATATTACTAAACCTACGCATATGAATTAAAATAATAATAATCGTACTTCTATATTATTAAAGTTTTACAGCTAATTTGCATAAATGAAACATCAAATAACCAAAAGAAACCAATTTGATTAACTCGTACTTTCAAAATGTTGACCCTTGCAACAAGTAAGCAAGTACATATGCCAGACGTTCCTTCTTCATACCAACATTTTCGTGATGAAGTCACAAATTTATGCTTAAAATAACGAATTATTTATCATATATCTTAACATAATACACTAGAGTGCAATTATGCACTCATAAAACTTCAAGAAAATGTCGAAATCCCAAGCCCTCTCACGATGTGGCACATCAGCATCTCTTCGCCATTAAACGGGGAGGTTTGGCTTTTCCCGTCGCTGGCTTCACCCCTACAATTATTATTTACACGGTTTAGCGACGGCACTGTACGTCACTTCACCGCCGAAAAACACACAACTGTCATGCAAAACTTCTCACACAGTCGGAATATTCGCAGAAAATGGAGGGAATTCCACGGTGACACGACTTCCAGCAATGCTTCCTAAGAGAAAATGCAAGACACAACGAAATCGCCGATATCTCGGCGGCTGGCGAATTTCCGAAGGGCACGACACGCACGGAAGGTCAGCCATGATATCAACGACGATATGCGAGGCTTTAATTTAAAAGCAAATCGCTGGGCACCGAATAAATGACACAAATACCTGTCAAGGCGTCGAAGATCGAATGGTTGGACATGATGGCGGAGGTAAGTGTGACGTCATGAAATTGACGCTGTTACTCGATGACGTCATCGTTCATATTCATCTATTCACTAAATCTCTCAGCGGCGATTTCCTTATAAACAATAATATATCGTTACTATTATCCCACGCGGAATAAGATCGTCGTATTTTCGCGACTTTGAGTGACTTTCAGCAAAACATCGAAAACGCCGACTATTTTCTCCAAGTTAACGAAAAGTCCGTGACGTCGCGAAAATATGGGCGTGGCTTAACGATGACGTCACATAAAGGAAGGCGGGATTACCTGTGACGTTCCCGTCGTGGGGGGCGGGGATTTGAAGCTTGCCCTAACTGTGACGTCTCGTTAAGGGAGGCGGAGATTACCTGTGACGTCACCGTAGAGGGGCGGGCGTTTGAAACTTGCCCAAAGTGTGACGTCACGTAAAGGGAGGCGGGGATTATCCATGACGTCATCGTTGGGGGCGGGGATTTGAAACTTGCCCAAAAGTTGTTGTTCTTCGGTCTGTCCTCCCGCCGTCAGATGTGTGTTGGTTGTTGTTTCGTGCGGAAGAGTGTGTTGTCATGTGTCCGTGTGGCATGGTGTAACTCGCAATTCGTGTGCAATGTCTCGGCGGAAACAAAGTAATCCTAAGCCACTGAAAAGTAAGTGCGTGTTTTTTTAATGATTTATTTTATAGGTCTGGTGTGTGTCCGTGTTTTTAATTTTTTGGCTTTGTGTTTAATGTAGATTTTATATCTTTTTTCATATTTTTTTCGTTTTGGTTTCCCCTCCTCTACTTGTAGCGCAGCTAAACCGAAAATTCTAATTGTGCATTGTTTGTTTTTCCATGTCATTACTTTGTTTTTGTTTTTTGTTTGTGTTGTGTTTGTGATATTTAAGTGGGTCGTGTGTGTAGTGACTTTTATATTATGTTAAGCTGATGACTCCGGCAACCACAGAATCGACACATGGTAATGTATGAATTTTCCTGTAAGCTTTGAAAGTGTTTTTATTTGGTCCCATATGCCTTAGTTGCGCAGTTATGTAAATTAACCGTGTTGCAATGCAACATATTTGAAGCCTAGGCCTAGCGTTGAATGTTAAAACTTTGATAGAAATCCCATATATTACAAAGTAATCCGTGTCCAATTATCCATAGGCTTATAGGATTAGGCCTAGGCCTGAACACCAGTTGAAATGGTGTCTCAAGTTGTATTACACTTTTTATTATCTAAGTGACACGTGTCATACAAATTATTATCGATGATACTATTACAGCAGATGGTTAAACTAGTAGTTTTAAGTCAATTGTAAAAGAAAAGAGCATTTTTATTCTAATAATGGACGGAAAGAAAACAGCATTTCGTTGTTAGCCCAACATCCAATTTTTTTTTTTTTTTTTAAAGTCACATAAGCTATAATGAATAGGTTCAGTTAACGAGGTGATGTGATATGTTTATGACTGGATATTGGTACGCGACGATGATGGAGGGGGTTGGTTGCTATGAAGAGACCCAAACACCATACCATTTGATTATTAGCATAATGTTCAGGTTTGGTGTAATACGCAGTATTAGTATAAAGTAATATGTTATTCATGAATATTTTTCTCATCCAGTTTCACTTTAATGGTGCAAACCACGTTGGTATGCAGATTAAAATGCTCTGATTTTATTGTAAGTGGAATTAGTCTAGGGTGTGCACTGGGAACACATTACTGAATTAGCCTATACGTTTTAGGTGTATAGCATACTACAAACAAGTAATAGTTGTGTTACACATATAGCCTTGGGCTAAAGTTAATTATACAAATTAAACTCAGAATTGCTCATTGGTAATTAGACGACATTGTCTCAATAAAGAATGAAGCGTTTTGAAATCGGCTGCTGACTTCTAATCGCTTAGTACCATTATAATGTATGTATGTATGTATATATATATATATATATATATATATATATATATATATACTACGTGTGTGTGTGCATTTGTGTTTATATTCGTTTATGAAAATGGAGAAATAACCATATTCCCAAATAATAATTCAGTATCTTCATCTACGATTTTGCATCTAATAGTTCCTGTTAAGTTTAAATGAATCACTGTTGTTTGAAAGTACACGTAAGATCGTTGAAACTGCCCCCCCCCCCAAAAAAAAAATCAATAATCAGGTTGCAAGAAATAAGTCTTAAATTATATTTTCACCTTATGACGTGGCCACGAAAGATTTATGGAAAAAATAAAACAAAATAAAAAAAAGGTCAGCCTGGCTTGCTAGGTGACCTCTCCTTCACTTGGTACCAAACACGCCATTGTGCATAGGCCTAGACTGAAGATCCTTCCTGCTAGACCTATATGATTCAGCCCAAAGTTTTGAATTGACGGTCTGTTGATTTCCCATGAATTCTGAATGGCCGTATTAATTCATATTGCAACATGTGTCTTTGAACGCATTTTTGTATTATTTGTATTGTAATAACTCGCCGATGTGGTTATGAACGTCTTTGCGTTGTAAGTCTTGTTTTATAACATTTATAGATATTTATGCTAGTTTTTAACCGTCTGTGCAAACTCGTGTGGTTGTGTGTATGATTTGTTATGTATATTTTCTTCTTCTTTTTCCCTGTAATTCTTTTCTTGGGCGGTAGGTGGCATCACCGACCCCCTACCACTTTGCCTTTTAGCTGAAACTCCACAATTGCAATTTCAACTGACTTCAAAAAAAAGGATTTAGCTCCTAATCAATAAGTTTAGTTCATTTGGTTTCGTTTGAAATATCGGAAAACACTCAAGATGTTTAGTTTCAGGAGAAACGGTTATGTTTCATCAATTCAAGTATTTTATAATTGAGTCGTCAGTTTTATTCAAGGCAATGGCAATTCTATTATGTACAGAGAGTGGTCTTAAATTCGTTTTTTTTTTTTTTTCTGGAATTGAATTGGATTTATCAGGTGATGAAACTAACAGTAGTTTAAAATAAATTCTTCATGGATATAATTTAAAGCATCTGACAATATATACGTATATATATATATATATATATATATATATATATATATATATATATATATATATATATATATATATACTAAGAATACATTAAGTTATGAGACACATTTTAGTTTTAGTAAAATAAAGCCCTTTTTAGCAGCACATTCAACCCGCCTATTTATTTACGTGAATTACGAAAGCTTCTGTTAAATTGGTTTTACGTTATATAACCCAGTCACCTGCGAATCACTTAACGATGATGTTTATTGAAGACAAAAGTATTTAGATCCCACATTTAGTTAGAAAATCTTTTGGAGACTGAGTAATATATATATATATATATATATATATATATATATATATATACACATACATATATACATATATATATGTAATATATATATATTATCATATATACATACATATATAATATATAGAAAGTTAATTTTCAAACATATTCCGTTATAAAAAAAAAAAAACCACGAGGTGATTCAGTGGAATACAAAGTATATCTTCCGGCGAGAGTGTGGTATAATTTAATTCGGTGGTTCAGTTATACAATAATTGAGTACTACCGGTGGTAATCTAATTTCCTTTCGAATTAGGCCGATTTTCTGGTCGAAACTCTCTCTCTCTCTTTTATAATTATACAGTATGTTTGTATGTATATAAAATGTGTGTGTATATATAATATATATATATATATATATATATATATATATATATATTACATATATATATATATATATATATATATATATATATATATGTGTGTGTGTGTGTGTGTGTGTGTGTGTGTGTGTGTTGTGATTCCCCAATGTGCATTCATATGTTCTAATCTGCAACTACGTTAAGCGTCTGGAAATACTACACTGACGTTTATTGAGTCTCCGTCCAATTCGGGGCCGCCTCCCCTCTCTACCTCTAGACTAAGAGTGTGCAGAATGAATGCATTTAGTCAGATATGAATGTACCTGCGTTCGAAATCCTGGCGTTGTATATGTATGTGTGTGTGTGTGTATGTGTATATATATATATATATATATATATATATATATATATATGATATATATCTATCTATCTATCTACTATATATATATATATATATATATATATATATATATATATGTGTGTGTGTGTGTGTGTGTGCGAGTGAGCATATATATATGCAAAGAAGATCCACAGCATATTTTAGAATTCACTTTTTAATCTGAAATAAAAGTTATTTTATAAATGTAGGCATGTTTTTTAAATTGCATAAAATAGGTATTATATAAGTTTTCATTCATTTTCGTGGACTTGGGATTATATATATATATATATATATATATATATATATATATATATATATATATATATATATATATATATATATAAAACAGTATACAAGGATTCCAGGCGAAAATATGTAGCAGTATACAGCAGGGTCCAACAGACATACTATATATATATATATATATATATATATATATATATATATATATACACATATAAATATATAATATATATATATATATATATATATACATATATATATATATATATATACTTTGGCCCTTAGCTGTACTCACTTTTTAACCTTTTACTTAACTCCATTTCCGCTCCTATTCTTCAAACTTGCTGTCCACCCTCTTCAGCTATTACTTCCTAGAGTAACCATCGAAAGAGCCCCAGTGCTTTATCTGACAACCTGAATTTCGTAAATCACATTGAACCAGGTTCTGAGGTCACTCACGCTAGCCCGGTAGAGCCGCTCGCTCCAATGAACCTCTAATCCACTCAATGGTCATCCGAGTAGTGTGCTTTTACCTGTCCCCCCACCCCCGAAGCGAAACAAAAGGGTGGGGGCGTGAAGTGGGGCGGAAGCTGAAGGGGAGTAAGGGGGGTGGAGAGTCGGGTGGGTCAAACCCCAGAGGATACGATGGACCCGCCTCCGAAGCGTGTGAGCGGCGAGATAATTCGAGCTTGACGGTAATTGAGATCATTTGGAACCTGAGTACCTTGTTCTCAATAAGACCTTGCAGAAGAGGCAAAATAAAAAAGAAGAAGAAAAAATAGACTTCTCGTTGGAAAAAAGCTACAGTCTAATGTGTTACATATGAATATTCGGTTTTTGAAAAGCTAAGGTAGTGAGATACATGAACATATGACTTAATATCTGATAGATACTAGGAGTATGGACAAGATCTTTCGAATACTCGACGCACAGACTATAATAATATAGTCAGTATTCAGAGACATGGCCCACGAATTTGAATCGTGAAAACATTGAAGGAAAACTAGGCTTATGTGTTCTAAGACGGCCATTACACCGGAGGATTTATTCAGGACAAATAACAGTGACGAGTAAATGGCTACCAAGTTATTATTATTAGAACGTGCGGCGGTAAAGGTATAGATACCTTATTATTTAGAATGCATCAGTTTCCAGAGTGAAAAGCAAGTATTAACTATTGATTTATAAGAAGCAGTAGCATTAGTATAATTCAAACTTATCGATTCAGCCATCATGTACAGATCTTAAGAGTTCAGGAAAATGGACCTACAGTGACTATCTGTATACACCACTGCACTCAGATAATATATTAAATAACCCTCAGAACCAAAAGCTGAAGAAAACATTGGCCTATCATACAAGAAAAATAGAGATCAATTGCGAAGCAGCTA
>NC_087210.1:83707238-83724738 GCF_015104395.2 Macrobrachium nipponense | reverse complement strand
AATCCTATTCTGCTTTAATTATCCCTGCAACGGCTTTCTCTATGGGGTGAAGTTAGTCTACTATGTTTGCTTTACACCCCGTTGATATTCATATTTTCCAATGTTTGGCCTACATAGGCCTAGATTTCAGTTGACCGGCATTTTGGCTTAATGATGCATTTCATGATTCCTGAGAAGCCTCTTGATTGAAGGTAACTTTTGGCGTTAATAACTTTGCTTCCTGTTGTGTGCAACGTGAAATGATTTGCTGGTGTTGTGGCTATAACCTAGACGCATTTATTACGAGTTGAACGGTGAATAAATCAATCAGATGGTATATATTTCTTCACCAATACAGAGGTCTGTTGCTAAGCGTTTTCCTTTATATGTAAGTGTCAGAGAACATATAATCATTATTACTCATAGTTACCGTGTTTTTCAAACTGAGGACTGATATTTGAATTAGGTTACCTACCGGTAATGTTCGTGATCTGAACTGATCAGAATCTTTGTCTATATTAAGTTAACATGGACAACGGTTTTCTTTTAGAATCTAATATGAATAGTCCTGGTTTTAGTTTTGGGTTTAAGGAATCGTCGTAAATTTGTGTTTTCGGCTTCATTCAATTTATATATATATGCAAATATATACATTATAATCACGGAATATATGTTTATATATATGCATATACGTATATATTATAATCACTGTATATATATATATATATATATATATATATATATATATAATTCATTTTGGGAAAGCAAAATCATATTTTCATTTAAAGGTTATTTCCATTGTTATCGGAAAAGGCTGCTGGTCATCCACGGTGGTATGTAGAGCTACTCCCGGACTCCACTATTTTGCAATATTATTGCAGCCTCTTTTTTTTCTATCCGTTGTATAGTGCTTGCTATTCTTTGCGAGAGTATTGAATTTTATCTAATATTTTCAGTCCTCTGAAAATATTTTAGTTTCCCCCGTGTTTTTTTTTTTTTTTTTTTTTTAAGGTCGTGTTTTCCTTCCCTTTTGAGTGTGCAGTCATTGTTTACTCTGTATTTATTTTATTTCCCTGTCCATTTTCTATTTTGGATCTTATTTTTCCGAGATTTTGGCGTTTTTGTACTTTGCACAGATAAAGATTTCACGCAGACTACGCAACAGGTTGGATATGCTGCCATGTTAATTATCTATTGTTATCTAGACGACTTTGTAGGAGAAATTTTAACACTCGCCTGTTACAGGTTTAAACCTTCAATGTTTATATATATGTGTATGTATGTATGTATAATATATATATATATATATATATATATATATATATATTATATATATATATATATATATATATATATATATATATATATATATGTATATATATAATATATATATATATATATATATATATATATATATATATATATATATATATATATATATATATATATATATATATATATATATATATATTTAAATCCCGGATCCAAGATGGGAGCCATATCACTAGTCTACAATGTCAGTAAGAATTTACAGGAAAATTCTATAAAAATCTAACCAAGAACAATAGTACTACTGTATGTATGTATATCCAATTGATGTTCAGTTATCTGCCAATGGAATAGATTTGAATTTTGTTCATACCCCAGTGTACATGATAGGGTCTCAATCGTGATCCAAAAGTTTTACGTAGGACTAAATAGTATTATAATCATATAATTGCAATAAAGCGGCTCAGGGTAGCATAAGGCCCATGGGCCTCCGTTCTTCGTGAAAAAAATGATTTGATTTGCTTTTGAAGTTTGTTATGGCTCATGGAAGTTGAATGGAAATACTGTTTTTATGTATACTGCTTTCAGAGGATGTTGGCCGCAATTCCTATTATTTTGACGATCACGGGCTTTCTTCCAGAGCTAGGTCCGAAATCAAAGCTCTGTTTTGTGTTCAGTAAATGTACTAACTCGTTCACCCTTCATCATTTACATTTTGTTCGATGATTTGCGGGAATTATATAAATTTATCGCTTGTAGCCGTTTAAGGGATGTGACTACTATTGTTGCTGGACGAAAATTCGATGAAGGTATGAAATTTACCTAGTTATATAGAAAAAATGAAAAACATCGTGCAATCGTATCTTATTTTTAATAAGTTCTCGCTAAGTTTAAGGTAGGCCTATTCAGGAACCCCCTTGTACTGTCTCACTTGCTGTTTCCATTTTCTGACGGTTGGAGGTTGCGCTGTTGATGATGGCACTATAAACGTTTGCTTGTAAGATACAGTAAAATGCATAACAAAAATGATACCGATCAGCATACTTCAATACACAGTATTGCTTTACTGTTTATACGTGCATTCTCTACCATTCGTGGCTGTAAAAAAGATGGCCTGCCGCTTGGTCGGTCTAGTTTTTTCTCTCAGTTTTTAACATTTCTTTTTCGTTTTTATTATTTAAGTCTCCTAACTAACCGAACCTCTCTCTCTAGTAACGGTTGTGGTTTAGCCACAGGGTGGGGCGTGGGTACGATTAAAAGACCTGCTTTTATTCCGCGGACGCCCTGCCTTTCTGTAACTAGGCATAGGTGAGGATAAGCAACTAACCTAAAGCTAATTTGACTGTAATTAGCCGGTTATTTAAAGGAAAAAGACTAGTGTAGTTTTTGGTATACGTTCGTACTAGTAAAGTACTTTTTAATCGCAGCTGAGACCAAATGATTTGTAAGTGGGAACCGAATCTTTATTTACAGACGCGCTCTAGAACTTGACATGCTCTCTTCGATAGGCTAATGTTTCCCGATCGAGTCACACTTCCCCTCTCTCGTCTTTTCATAATTTGCTGGTCTCGGTTTCCTCACCTAGAGGGAAACAGTAACGTCAGCAGCGTCTTCTGTTAAAAACTCTAATGATGGCTTTGCCATAGGGCAGGATGTGTGTGTGTGTGTGTGTGTGTGTGTGTGTGTGTGTGTAACCCATTACAGATCTCCAGATACGAATCTCCGGTACTCGAAATTGCTTCAAGATTGCTTTATATTGGTCCTCCCGGGGATGGAAATGATACGGCTGCGTTCAGCTTAGAGGGCGGATGGTAGCGGGATTCTGCTCTCATCGAATCTATCGATTAAGATTGTTTTTTTTTAAATAAAAGTAATATGAAAATGAATACGCTAATATTTGCAAATCTTTCATGGGATATGATTTTAGGAAAAGTTGTACAGAAGGTATATGATATTTTTTACAATTAGGCCCATAAAGGCTATTTTATCATTTGTTGTCATTTGTTATATTTTACTATTAGGCCTAGAAAGTTTGTATATCCTATAATGATAATTGTTGATTTTTTTTTTACAATTAGGATTAGACAATTGCTCGTTATATATTGATATTATTTTGAACGATTAGGCCAATGAAATTAATTAGATCTTACATTGATATTTGGTATTTTTTACGGTTAGACCCAGAAGATTATTTCTGTCGTATATTGCATTCGTTATTTTTCCAGATTAGGCATAGAAAGTTATTTTGATCATGTATTAATATTTATTACGTATACGATTAGTGTTAAGAAATTATTCCTACTGTATATTGATATTTATCGTTTATACGACTAGACCTATGTTTATTTGGTCGTATATTACTGATATTTGTTATTTTTCCCGATTAGGCCTATAAAATCATTTCTATCATGTATGAATGTTGTATTATTTTACAATTAGGCCTAGAAATTCATTTTTATAATATATTGGTGTTAATGGTATTGCGTTTCATAACTTTCATTAGTAGCTCTTACCCTGAGGTATTCATGAATAAGTCTTCAACATCGTCCATTTTTCCAGGTGGCCCCAAAAAAGGAGAAAGGCTTCAAAACAAACGTTTTTGGTGGAAACGCTTCTCCGTGAAGTGAGCGACTCTTATTACGCCCCTTAATGAACGTTTCCCCAGACAGCTGATTATTTTCCCTCCAAGTTTTAATATCAGCTCTTCTTAAGTTCGGTAGTCGCCCCACCCCCCTCCTCCTCTCCCTCTTCCCCCTCCCATCTCTTTTACGTAATCTCTCTCTCTCTCTCTCTCTCTCTCTCTCTCTCTCTCTCTCTCTCTCATTTCCTCGGGCTTCTACGTTCTCATTCGTCAGCGGTTATTGGAGCAGAAATCATGATTAAAAAGGCATATATCCAGGAAAGGCTTGATTTGGGGTAGGAGGTATACGGCGTCTTTTTTTTTTTTTTTTTTCTCCCTTGAAGGTGGGGGGTGGGGCGATGAAACCATGTATATTTGTGAGTGTTCATTTATGCGTTGCTTTCCATATTGCTGTCGGTAATTTTAACGCCATTGCGATGGGCATTTGAGCAAAACGAATTAATAAAAACGTAGGCCTATATTTTAGGCCTATGGTTTAATTTTTTATTTTTTTTTTTTTTATCTTCCTGTGTTCAATATTCACGTTCATGTGTCCTAACAATGATATAGCTAAGGCTTCAAGAGGAAGTAGGCGAGTGACTATCGATATGGCTTTCTTTGAAGCCATCCACCTTTTAAAAAACACACACAATATATATTATATATCTAGGTTTATATATATATATATATATATATATATATATATATATATATAATATATATATTATATATCGCCCCTTATCTGAATCATTTGGATGTACAATTTGTTTTTGGACTTAATTTTGCGTTAACGTTTTTGTATTGAGGTGAGGCTTATTATTTTGCTCGTAATCAACACTTAAAAATGCCCTGTTGAGATGTATTGCCGTCAGTGCACCTCACGTGTTTCACTGTAGGCATCACTTGAGCGTCTTAGCAGCGTCCCTTTGGCCCATAGATGCGCCCACTTTCATTTCTCTTACTGCACCTCCGTTCATATTCTCTTTCTTCCATCTGGCTTTCCACCTTCCCCTGACAATTGTTTCATCGCATTCAGCGCTGAATGACCTCATAGGCTCAGCGCTGGGCCTTTGGCCTGAATTTTATATTCCAGTTCCAACAAGTAGAAATTATTCTCATGCAGCAGCGGTGTGTCAATCATTTCGATGATAAATGTATTTTAAGTATATTTCCAGGGTTTAAATAATTTATTTTTATTTTTCATTTAAAAAGATCATGATTTATTTTTTTTTAATTTGAAAGCAAACAAATTGAAAGATATGGTTTTGAGGTTAATAAAAACTTAACATAACTGTGCTGCATCTATTTATTTCGATACAAAAAATTTGCAAGTGTACATGAAATCGGCCAGAACTGGAAACCTAAAAGATAAATCAAAAGTAATTCCGTTATAAAATACATTTTGAAAAAAAAAGGATTGAAAAAACATCTAACAAATAAAAAGAAAAACAAATAAATCAAATAAATAAAGAATAAATAACCGATTTTTTTATTTTTTAAATTTTTGTTAAATAGAAAAAAATCACCAACCCTGATATTTTCTCCTGGTTGTGCATGACGTATTTAAGCTTTCTCTTTATTTTGGTTTTATTACTCATTCAGTCTTTTTTAAAACCATTCATTTTGCTTTATGTTGTTCTTGAATGTCATCTCATTAACGTCAAGTGATTCAGATACAACAATGTTGATTTGTGAATTGTCCCGCAAGGTGGTGTCTTGTACCACTGATTTAAAAACAAAAAAATTCTTGGAGGTTTTTTTAAATTAAGGAGGACGAAAGTAAATAAAGGAAAAGATAAACAGTGCATAAATAAAAGTATAATCAAGGAGCGAGCGCCACAGTGATGTGATCGGTATGGTCTTGGCCTGCCACCTCGGTGGCCGCGAGTTCGATACTCGAATATTCCAGTGTGGGGTTAGATATATATGTGTATTTCTGGTGATAGAAGTTCACTCTCGACGTAGTTCGGAAGTCACGTAAAGCCGTTGGTCCCGTTGCTGAATAACCACTGGTTCCATGCAACGTAAAATCACCATACAAATAATAATCAAGGAGGGCTAAAGTATGTAAAGGAAATGATAAATAGAAAAAGATATGAATTCTACATGTATATAATCGTTCTATTCAGATGCTACGAAATTATAGATTATATATATATATATATATATATATATATATATATATATAAAACTCGAATAACAGCGATCATGCTCTGAATGTTACTTCTGGTCGCTGAGAAATAACCAAGCCATATTTGACTGTTATCAGCCTATCTATCACGGAGGCCTAAGGTCCTTCTAAGTGTCCTATTTGGGGTACAAGGCTGTTTGACCCCCCATCCCCCCAACCCCAGGCCTCTCCAGTCTCCCTCTCCCCCTCCCTCGTTGTAACTTGGGTAGGCCTATCTAGAGAGATCGCCATTTTCATCGGAGTCTCTCTCTCTTGGGCCAGAGATTAAAAGAAGATTCCCTAAGGATTTCGTATTTTCCTTTTTGTCGGGAGGCGTTTTCCACTGAACCTGATTTACATTACGTACGAAGTTTCAAGTTAGTAGATTTTTTTTTCCTTCTTCCTGTTTATTTGGTTCGTAAGAATGTTGAATTTGATATTTGTTATGATGAGTAGGCTATGAAGGCAGATGTATAACTATCAGAGAACGAAAGGTTTTATATATAAATATATATATTTTATATATATATATATATATATATTATATATATATATATATATCCATATATATAGATATATATATATATATATTATATTATATGTATGTATATATCCGAAAAGTATGAATAAATCACGAAAGTACGGGGGTCCTGTAACTAAGATATATATATATATATATATATATATATATATATATATATATATATATATATATATATATATATATATGGTTTTAAAAAGACTGAATGAGTAATATGACTCTATTCTAGTCTTTTATCTGTTTCTCTCCTTTCATATTTTCTAAGGATGCTGTACTGGGACGGATGAAGATGAATGTGATGTAATATAATATATATATATATATATATATATATATATATATATATATATATATTATATATATATATATATATATATATATATATTATTATACATACATTCATTCATTCATTCATCTTCATCCGTCCCAGTACAGTCCTTAGAAAATATGAAAGGAGAGAAACAGATAAAAAAGACTAGAATAGAGTCATATTTAAACTGGAAAAAGAAGGGTGGGGGGAGGGGGGAGACGAGAGAACCCGCCAATTACTCCGGCAATTGGCAAATGGCCTGCATAATATGATTGAGTGGTTCCATCAGCCACTCTGACGCGCACAATAAATTTTCGCGCATTTTATCGGCTGGATGACGCCCGAAAAGCAATAAACGTTCCCGCCGGACTTTATTGGATTTTATTATACAAAATCGTGTCGCGTTAATTTGACGAGTTAATGATAGCGCGATGTATGGCATTATTGAAACGCCATTGCATTGCCATCAAGCGAATTCCGGATTGTCATGCTCTCTCTCTTCTCTCTCTCTCTCTCTCTCTCTCTCTCTGTAGCGGAAGTGACGAATTTGCATTTTTTTTTTTTTTTAAATCTAACCGGCTGATCATTGTCTCTGGGAATGATCAATTTGTTTGTCATTACGGCGCTGTTAATCAGTAGATCAGTCAGGTTGGTGTAGGAGATTAACCGTGATTTTTATTTTCTACTAATCACGCTCTGATGTGGTACTTGATCCTCAAATAAGCATTTGTCACGGTAGGTTTAGAATGGTACCTTCAAATCAAACACCCCATATGTGGGTAATGCCATCAAGTACACCTCACGCGGCGCACTGCAGGCGTTACGTAAGGTTCTTTGCAACGTCCCTTCGGCCCCCTATAGCTGCAACCCCTTTCATTCTTTTTACTCTGCCTCCGTTCATATTCTCATTCTTCCATCTTACTTTCCACCCCCTCCTAACAATTGTTTCATCGTGCAACTTGAGAGGTTTTCCTCTGTTACCCCTTTCAAGCCTTTTAGTAACCTAACCTTAATCACTGATTCCAACAGTTGCCAATAATTTACTCTCTTATCACGGTCGTTGACTTGTTCTCAACTTGTTTGAGATATGTATACGATAAGTTGCCGACATTTGTTTACAGTCGCTGATTTGTTTTCAACATGTTTGAAATATGTATGCGATAAGCTGCATACATGTATTTACGGTCGTTGATTTGTTTTCAACATGTTTCTGTTTGAAATATGTTTGCGATAAGTTGCTGACATGTATTGTTTGTGGTGTGTGTATAAGTTGCCGACATGTATCTAAAGTTGTTGATTTGTTTTCATCCTATTATCGATGTGTATACGATAAGTTGTTGACAATCGTTCATGGTCGTTGATTTGTTCTTACCTATTTGAGATATGTATGTGATAAGTTGTCGACATGTGCATATGGCCGTTGATTTGTTTTCAACCTGTTTAACCTATGTATGTGATAAGTTGCCGACATGTGTTTACGGTCGTTGATATGTTTTCAACCTATTTGAGATATGTATGCAGTAAGTTGTCGACATTTGCTTACGGTTGTTGATAAGGTTTCGGCCTGTTTGTGGTATGTATGCAGTAAGTTGCCGACTTGGGTTTACGGTCTTTGATATGTTTTCAAACACATTTTCGACATGTGTTTTTATAATCTTTATGTATGTCCCCGCGGGACGAATACATCTTGAAGATTGCATAGAATATCACATTTATTTTATAATCTCTATGAATATCCCTGTATGAGGACTGTAGTCAGAGTATCCTGCATCCCACAGGATCTTGGCGTAGTATTGGTGAGAGTATCCTGCATCCCACAGGATCTTGGCGTAGTATTGGTGAGAGTATCCTGCATCCCACAGGATCTTGGCGTAGTATTGGTGAGAGTATCCTGCATCCCACAGGATCTTGGCGTAGTATTGGATGAGAGTATCCTGCATCCCACAGGATCTTGACGTAGTATTGGTGAGAGTATCCTGCATCCCACAGGATCTTGGACGTAGTATTGGTGAGAGTATCCTGCATCCCACAGGATCTTGACGTAGTATTGGTGAGAGTATCCTGCATCCCACAGGATCTTGACGTAGTATTGGATGAGAGTATCCTGCATCCCACAGGATCTTGGCGTAGTATTGGTGAGAGTATCCTGCATCCCACAGGATCTTGACGTAGTATTGGATGAGAGTATCCTGCATCCCACAGGATCTTGGCGTAGTATTGGTGAGAGTATCCTGCATCCCACAGGATCTTGGCGTAGTATTGGTGAGAGTATCCTGCATTCCCCCACACAGGATCTTGACGTAGTATTGGTGAGAGTATCCTGCATCCCACAGGATCTTGACGTAGTATTGGTGTATCCTGCATCCCACAGGATCTTGGCGTAGTATTGGTGAGAGTATCCTGCATCCCACAGGATCTTGACGTAGTATTGGTGAGAGTATCCTGCATCCCACAGGATCTTGACGTAGTATTGGATGAGAGTATCCTGCATCACCCACAGGATCTTGGCTTGTAGTATTGGTGAGGAGTATGCCTGCATCCCACAGGATCTTGACGTAGTATTGGTGAGAGTATCCTGCATCCCACAGGATCTTGGCGTAGTATTGGTGAGAGTATCCTGCATCCCACAGGATCTTGGCGTAGTATTGGATGAGAGTATCCTGCATCCCACAGGATCTTGGCGTAGTATTGGTGAGAGTATACCTGCATCCCACAGGATCTTGACGTAGTAATTGGTATGAGAGTATCCTGCATCCACAGGATCTTGGCGTAGTAGTTGGTGAGAGTATCCTGCATCCCACAGGATCTTGGCGTAGTATTGGATGAGAGTATCCTGCATACCCCACAGGATCTTGTTGGCGTAGTATTGGTGAGAGTATCCTGCATCCCACAGGATCTTGACGTAGTATTCCGTTGAGAGTATCCTGCATCCCACAAGGATCTTGACGTAGTA
The DNA here is from genome assembly GCF_015104395.2 of Macrobrachium nipponense. NCBI lineage: Eukaryota > Metazoa > Arthropoda > Malacostraca > Decapoda > Palaemonidae > Macrobrachium > Macrobrachium nipponense. Next base: position 83,714,896 of record NC_087210.1, on the reverse strand, counting down.
TTGGTTGAGAGTATCCTGCATCCCACAGGATCTTGGCGTAGTATTGGTGAGAGTATCCTGCATCCCACAGGATCTTGGCGTAGTATTGGATGAGAGTATCCTGCATCCCACAGGATCTTGGCGTAGTATTGGTGAGAGTATCCTGCATCCCACAGGATCTTGGCGTAGTATTGGTGAGAGTATCCTGCATCCCACAGGATCTTGGCGCAGTATTGGTGAGAGTATCCTGCATCATCCCACAGGATCTTGGCGTAGTATTGGTGAGAGTATCCTGCATCATCCCACAGGATCTTGGCGAATTCTCCCATTCACGCCCTTCATTTGCACGCTCTCCCAAATTGGAATTACCAGCGCGAGACCTCGCCGACAGCGGGCTGGCTCATTCCAGAGTAATTTGCCCTAAGCGGGATATAAGGCGAATCAGATTTGAATGCCATCTCTTCATGACACTGGAACGATGATGATGATGATTTTTGACGAATTGAATCGCCGAGTAGCGATAAGTTCTAATTCGTTTATTACTTGGCGAATGAATCGAGTCGCCGGTACCATTCACGATAGCGTATTTGGACTGTTGAAGTTTGATTAGAGTTTTCGTTTTACACTCAGTGTTTTTCTTCACCATTTTCATGTGCACAGGAATTAAATTAATTCCTATAGTGGTATAACTGCGTAGGGGTGGATAGTGCCTTCTGTTCACTTCACGCGGTGCACTGTAGGCATTACAAGCGCCGCAGTGGCGTGATTGGTATGGTCTTGGCTTGCTACCTCGGTGCCCGCGAGTCCGATTCTCTGGCATTCCACTGAGGTGTGATAGAAGTTCACTCTCGACGTGGTTCGGAAGTTACGTAAAGCCGTTGGTCGCGTTGCTGAATAACCACTGGTTCCATGCAACGTATAAACACCATACAAACAAACAAACTGTAGGCATTACTTCAGATTCTTTACAGCATCCCGTCGGCCCCCTACCTGCAACCCCATTCATTCCTTTTGCTGTACCTCCATTCATATTCTCTTCCTTCCATCTGACTTTCCTCAACCCTCTCTTAACAATAGTTTCATAGTGCAACTGCTTTGAGGTTTTCCTCCTGTTACGACTTTAAAACCTTTCCTACTCTGAATTTCCCTTTCAGCGCTGAATGACCTCATGGGTCCCAGTAATTGGCCTTTTGTCCCCTAAATTCCATGTATATTCCAGTTCAAATTCAAGACTATAGATTAGTAAGGCAAAGGTGCGCTCACACTACAAGGAAAAATGTCCCAAACACAAATCTGCGACTTATCGCGTAAACATCACAGACAGGTTGGATACATGTCTACGACTTAGTGTCAGTAGGGCTTTTGAAGTAAACGGGTGGGCTTTATACAGTCCCTAAAATGGTGTATTTATTTATTCATATTACTGCTATTTCCTGTCTTTGAAAAGTATTTTTGTTATTAACATTTATTATACTGCAAATGATAAACATCGGAGATAATAATATTGCGATGTGATTATCTCGATTCGTCTGTTTTTTTATTGAGATCATAATATTGCGATGTGAACATCTCGATTTATTTAATATTTTTTTCATAATGAGATCATAATATTGCGATGTGATTATCTTGATTCATTTAATATTTTTTTATTATAATGAGATCATAATATGGCGATGTGATTATCTCGATTCATTTAATATATTTTTTTTATAATGAGACCATAATAATGCGATGTGATTATCTGGATTCATTTAATATTTTTTTCTTAATATCATAATATTGCGATGTGATTATCTGGATTCATTTAATATTTTTTTCATAATATCATAATATTGCGATGTGATTATCTCGATTCATTTAATATTTTTTCATAATGACATCATATTATTGCGATGTGATTATCTCGATTCATTTAATATTTTTTTCATAATGAGATGTTAATATTGCGATGTGATTATCTCGATTCATTTATTATTTTTATAATGAGATAATTGTATTGCGATGTGAATATCTCGATTCATTTAATTTTTTTTATAATGAGATCATAATATTGCGATATGATAACCTCGATTCTTTTTTCTTTTAATATTTTCATTATAATGAAATCATAATATTGCGATGTGATTATCTCGATTCATTTAATATTTTTTATAATGAGATAATTGTATTGCGATGTAAATATCTCGATTCATTTAATTTTTTTTATAATGAGATCATAATATTGCGATATGATAACGTCGATTATTTTTTCTTTTAATATTTTTATTATAATGAAATCATAATATTGCGATGTGATTATCTCGATTCATTTAATATTATTTTATAATGAGATCATTGTATTGCGATGTAAATATCCTGATTCATTTTTTAAATATTTTCCTTTTCATTTCAATATATTCATTGCATTTCCTGTCCTGAGGCTTGAGTATGATGTATTTATAGGCTTAAAGATGTTGCATTTTTCTTTCACGTGCGCTTTGTGAATAAATGTTACTTAATCATTTCCTTTCTTCGACCATGATGTGACTTTTTTTTCTTCTAATTTTTATTGAAAGGATTAAACTTACACAATTTACAATTTAAAAATTTACGCTGTAGTTACAGTATATATAGGCATTTCTTGCATATGCATAATCTATAATCTGACAGTTTACACTAGAAGCTAAAAAACTGAGATTAATATACTCTTTTGTGAAAGTGTCATCTTGGATTGATTGTTATAGTGAATTCAGCCATAACAAGAAGAGGGAGGAGTTTCCCAACATGAAGAAAATTGCTGGAAAATAGAACGCGATGTATTTAGTATTATGATTCTGAAATTGCAGCACTTGTCTTTTTTGTTGGGCTGTTAAATAGTCAGTTTTTTTTTTTCTTTTTCAAAGCGCTATCCATGGTCGCTTGAAGGTGGTAGGTTACGCTTGGTCATACTTATAGTTTTTAGGTTGTATATTTATTGGAATTTTATTTTAGCGATTTTTTCATTAGTGTTAACTGCAGTGATTTTTATTTTATTTCTTTATTTTTAAGCTGATAATGAAGCCGTGCTTTGTAGCGTTGGCAAGCAATACATGGAACTATGAATGGCGTGTATGTATATACAATACCTGAATAGATGATATACATACATATATACATAACATATGTATAGCTTTTGCAAAAAATGCATGGAAATATATATATTATAATAATATATATAATATAGATATATATAATATATATATATAATATATATATATATATATATATATATATATATATATATAAGATATATATATATTGTGCACATATATTACACACATCTATACGTACATATATATATATAATATATATATATATTATATATATATATATATATATATATATATATATATACTATATACATGCATATATTTATATATATATATATTATATATATATATATATATATATATATATATATATATAAATAAATATGTATGTGTGTGTGTGTGTGTGTGTTTAGAAAGTTTCGTGTCTTTCCCAAAATTCGGTAGGCGAACGTCACGCGTATCAGCAAAACGTACTACGGTGGGTCTGGGTCCTCCTATATATACCATGATAATCTCCTGACATCATCCTTTCCGGGTGGCCGCGTAACCATAGTCCTTGAAGTCCTTTTTTTTTTTCTCTCTCTTCTTTTTTTTTCTCTCCCCTGAGCCAGATCTGTATCTCATAAACCTTCAATTTTGGCCCAGGTACTCCCAAAAATCAGTAACAGGGTCGGGCCCGATAGGCATCTGTTGTATGTGGACATACAAATTAACAGGTTTTAAACATAAAAAACGCTGGTATTTTTACGAAAGGCCTTTTCGGTCAGGGTGGGGTGGGGTGGGTGGTGGGGGGGGAGGTAAATATGGGAGGAGGTTGAGAAGGAGGGACAGAGGCTAAGCGTTAGGTCTCTCTCTCTCTCTCTCTCTCTCTAGATTGAGTTATTCTCTAGAATTACAAGTTAGGCCTAATTAAGTATTAGTTTTTACATAGATTTCTTTTAAAAAAAAGGCCCATTTTAACATGCTGAGGTACGTATGTGTAAAACCCACATTATATACACACACATTATATATATATATATATATATATATATATATATATATATATATATATATATTACTGTTTTTGTACTGTACCTATTTGCAGTTGTGTCAAGTCGGCTATCTAATCACAGTTGCTTTGCTTAATTTACATATGTTTTTTTGCAGGTGTTTACTGATTAATATCCAGTGATGCTGAGCCATTTTTGTGAAAACAGTTTTGACCTTAACGAGAGGCATCGCGTCAATTGTATATAAGTTGTCGAACTTCTTGAGACCACTTTTCAGTCAGAAATTGGTTTAAACGCCTCAACAATGCAAAAAAAAAAAAAAAAAAAAAAAAACCAAAAAAAACATCAGCCTTGTGGTTAATCTCTCTCTCTCTCTCTCTCTCTCTCTCTCTCTCTCTCTCTCTCTCTGTGCGACATAGTTCAAGTTTCATTGTGCAAGGCATTGATTATTATCAATTGGGCAATCCCGTTGCTGAATAACCACTGGTCCCATGCAACGTAAACACACCATACAAACAAATAATCAATTTGGCAATAGAGTCTTCTCTAGATTTTACAGCTATCTTCAGTCAGCTGTAGATTGGTGTCAGGCGTAATGACATATAAATCATCTAGTTTCGGTGACGCTCTTTTCCAATTATTTTTGTGTTATCAGAGAATTCGGTGTTAAATTATTATTATTATTATTATTATTATTATTATTATTATTATTATTATTATTATTATTATTAAGAAGATGAACCCTATTCCTCTGGAACAACTACGGGCTGCTCTATGAGCAAGAGCCCGTGATGGCATAAGGCCTGCTTAATATAACTTCAACATCTGGAAGAAGCCCTAGGGGCCGTTGTGACTTGTATTGCGAGCTTCCAAATGAATACGTTGCTCATTAGGAAGTAACAGAGGGTCAAGGGATATACAGAAAGTAGAGGTCTCACTTATTATAAAAAAAATAGTAAATTAATACATAGATAAAAATATATTGAAATGGTGTTTTGGTTGCGCAGAAGCAAATAATAATCAATGAAGTGTTGTTACATTTGTACGATCTTATAGATTCGATGGCAGGGTGAGAAATTAGACATACAAAAATTGGTGCAAATAGACCATAACATTCAACTCGAAAATTTTATTCTCGACCACTGGTTTGGTTAGACTGAAAAAAAAACTTGCTAAAATAGATTTAAAAGTGAGAAGTATGCCATCCATTATCGCTTTTACACTACTATGCATTACTTGAGGTTCTTTGCGGCGTCCCATCGTCCCATAGCTGCAACACCTTTCATTCCTTTTTACTGTACCTCCGTTCATATTCTCTCTTTTTAATCTTGCTTTCAACCCCGTTCAAGTCTTCTTCACCCTCAATTTCCCTTTCGGCGCTGAATGACATCGTAAGTCCCAGCGCTTGGCCTTTGACCTAGATTTTCTATTCTAATTCCATTAACGCTTCCGACGAGAAAGTTTTGTGGTCGGTCATGGGAATAGAAGAAGTGGTATAGTGACAGAGATCTGTTATTATTAGTAGTAGTGGTTGCTGATAAGTTAGAATATTAGTCTTCACTTATTGGTTTATGTTCACTATCCCTAATCATATTAGTTAATATTCACTATCCCCAATCATTTTAGTTTACGTTCACTATCCCCAGTCATTTTAGAGTGTGTTCACTATCCCCAATCATCTTAGTTTATGTTCACTGTCCCCAATATCTTGGTTTACGTTCACTATCTCCAATCATCTTGGTTTAGTTCACAATCCCCAGTCATTTAGAGTATGTTCGCTATCTCCATTCATCTTAGAGTTTATGTTCACCATCCCAATCATCTTAGTTTACGTTCACTATCCACAATCATCATGGTTTATGCTCACAATCCGCAATCATTTGGAGTATGTTCACTATCCTCAATCATCTTAGTTTATGTTCACTATCCCAATCATCTTAGTTTACATTCACAGTCCCCAATCATCTTGGTTTATGTTCACTATCTCCAATCATCTTGGTTTCACAATCTCCAATCATTCAGAGTATGTTTACTATCCCCATTCATCTTAGTTTATGTTCACTATCCCCAATCATCTTAGTTTACGTTCACTATCCCCAATCATCTTGGTTTATGCTCACAATCCTCAATCATTTAGAGTATGTTTACTATCCCCATTCATCTTAGTTTTATGTTCACTATATACCCAATCATCTTAGTTTATGTTTACTATCCCCAATCATTTTAGTTTACGTTCACTATCCCCCATCATCTTGGTTTATGTTCACTATCCCCCAATCAGCACTATCATCTGCAAACACGAACCATTTCAAGGAATAAGAAAGTACAGATCAGCAACTAGATGAGATATGAGGGTTAGAAGGTCCATTCCGTTGCATTAATAATGAATTTACATTGTGCAGTGAAATCTACCCTTTTCCAGTTATTCCAGAATCTTTGAATGACAAACTCCTAATATCCTAATAGTTTTTTTTTACGGGGTATCCTTAATGTCAAACTCAACACTAGTGAGCAGCGTTTCAATTTTCACGATAACCAGTTAGTCCTACTGTGGAAAGACTTGTCTAATAGTAATGATTTTAAGATAAAGAATGCACTGGCTGTCTGGTTTGAAGACGGGTATGCACAGAAGTATTTTTCTAGCATAACTTGACGGGTATTATTAGAGAGAGAGAGAGAAGAGAGAGAGAGAGAGAGATTCTAGGGTTGTGTGTATGTATCTATCATAGCGAAGATCTAGAGAGGGGAAGGAGGGGGGTGTTGGTCAGGGATCCTGTAGCGATGCCTATCTATGGCCGTGTTATTAGCTTAGCCAGTCTACAAGAGAAGGGCTGCCCAGCTACAGTCCTCTCTCAAATAATGGGTTTCGTAATGGGGGGCTGAATTGCCGTGTCCACGGAGGGCTGGGTAAACGAGAGACTATACGTATGACTTGGGTAAGCCTCTCTTGTCACATTGTAAATTTTTTTTAGTGGATTTTGGATGCCTTAATACTTAATAAGATAGGGAGGGATCGTCATACTGTAGCTGTTTTATGGAAATTAAGGTAACATTATAATTTTGAATAATTGACCTTCTCACTGTCAATTTCCGCATCTGCGCCGAATGACCTCATAGGTCCCAGCGTTTGGCCTTTGGCCTAAATGTTACATTCGATTCAACTCCTAAGGCGAGCGCATCGAAAAAGTGACCTTATGAGAATTCGAGAATTCGGACTTCATTGAGATTATTCCAATGAATTACTCGAATGGCATTTATGGAGCCGAGAGGTGTAAGGCAGGTTGGCAAACATTCGGTTTTGAATGTGGGATATATAACCGCACTTGATAACAAAGGGAGAGAGAGAGCTTTGTTACAGCTGTGGCTATCGAGGTCAGTTGTCGCTCAGATACTTTGCTTATCTCTGGTCGCTGCTGCTGGCTGACTGTTTTAAGGACAGATGTCCTTCGTGTGTGTGTGTGTGTCTGCACGCGCCTGTCTTATTTGGATGTTGCTCTTTCTATATATATATATATATATATATATATATATATATATATATATATATATATATATATATATATATATATATATAAGCATTTAGCTACAAATGTCCTTTAATGTCTAATTCGCTCTACCT